>NC_069500.1:382408005-382508005 GCF_027579735.1 Bombina bombina
TGTGCAATTGCATTGTTCACTGATGTGTACCATATTGTTGCTCTATTAATAATTAAAGAAAAAGAACATGTCTTTTTATACTGTTCATGTTTGTAGTATACATTTTGTTTTGCTAGTTTTGATCTGCACTTACATAACATACATAAGGTAAGAATGGCATCTGCTTCAAACTGGTAATCCCTCAAATGCCAATATATATATTTTATGCTGATGCTTCTCATATCTGAGAGAACACAGCTGATTTCATAGGGGCCGAATTATCAAGCTCCGAATGGAGCTTGATGCCCCTGTTTCCGCGCGAGCCTGAAACAGCAGTTATGAAGCAGCGGTCAAAAGACGGTCTGGTGAGCCTGCAGGACCCTCAAGCTCCGAATGGGCCTCCTGGTGTTAATTGCCAAAAATCTCTTTTTTAGTTTCATCTGACCGTAGAAGCCAATCCCACTTAAAGTATCTGGCACACCGTAGACACTTTTGTTTGGAAGGGTTTCAAGAAAAAAAACTCTACTCTCAAACAAAAACAAACAACTTATAGTGATGTAAGTGACGTTGGATTGTAGTTTAAAAGATTTTCTGACCCCAAGTTGCAACTAACTTCTGCAATTCTCTAGCTGTGATCTATGGAGATATTTTGACCACCCAAACCATCAGTAAATTTATCTGTGTGTGTGTCAAATATGTTATATTATTGTATTATACATGATTTTTGTTTTTGTTGTTTTTTTATTCTAGCGCTATCACGTTACTTCAGGTCTCCAGATACACTACATTTTCAAGCACTAATATGTGTTTCTCTTTCCACGCTAACATTCTCTGATTAATGTCTTGACTTGTAATATCAGGTGGTGTTTACGTTATCTGAATGCATTTGATGAAAAAAAAAAAAAGGTTTATTGTGGGTTGACTGATGTGTTGAAATTGGTCTGAACAAAAAATAACTTGTGTTTCCTTGCAAAGTTCTTTGCATGTGTTTTCATATCTAATGGAAGAAAAAAACACAAAACAAAAGGATGTTTCACAGTGCAACAAAGTCCTGATAAATAAATGTGACATAAAATGATATTGCGTGGGCGATCCTCAATTCCTCAAAAGAAAGAGAGAAACAAATACAAATGGTTTATTATAGTTTAAACAAGCTTAAATGTAATATATATATATATATATATATATATGTCAAATGACTACTCACATATACTTGAGCTATCATCAGCTCAGGTGTAGTTGCAGTCCTGAGAACAAAGCTGTCAGGATCAGCTATTACAGTGCGTGTGCTTCTTTAAAATCTCAGAGAAAAAAAAGGAAACAAAAATATTGTGATATTGTATAACACAAACTCAGATATCAAAGATGTTTGAAATGTACTCACACTTTTGGGGAGCTAAATATAAGCCCCTCTTAGAATGCAGACCTGGGCCCATATTTATCAAGCTTGACACCTCCTTGCTGGCCACGAGTCAGCAGGGGGTGGCGTTGCACCAGCAGCTCTTGTGAGCTGCTGGTGCAATGTTAAATGCGGAGAGCGTATTGCTCTCCGCATTTAGCGAGGTCTTGTGGACCTGATCCGCACTGTCGGATCAGGTTCCCAAGACCTTTAATAAATAGGGGCCCAAATCTTAGGCTGTCAGGTAAAGCCTCACTGAATGATACGGGAACCGCTTCCGAAGAATAATTTATTTAAAAACTTTAAAATATATCAACTTTAAAAATACAACCTGGATAACGTAGTCATTCAGGGCCTCAGTAAAAAAAAGTTACAATATACAAATTTCACTTAGACTGTGAGCAGGATGGCAACAAATTGTAACAATGTAGCCGTCTGATAGCCAAAAAACCTCTAAGGAACAAACCACCCTTCACTATAACATAACCAGTTGTGTGATGTCTCAACGTACGTTTCGCCACACCCCTGTGGCTTTTTTAAGAGTAAGTAGTAGTGTTTTTTTGCATCCTATTTATAGTTCTGTATCAATCAAGCCAGTTCCTATTACTTAAGTCTTAGATGTTTGAAGGTGGAATTTATATAAAGGTGGTATTTGTGTAGTCCTTTCGATTAGTTTGAAAAACCTTTTCATAAAAAGTTATACATTTACAATATATCTGGTATATTTATCAAGGAATAACAGCATAATAACAGGAAAAGACATGTAAAAAAAAAAAAGCTGAATAACAATAGAAAAGCAATTATTAACACTTTGTGAGATTAAAAATTTAAGTTCATACTATTATATTAAGAAATGGCATAATTTAAAATCTGCATTTAGACCAAACGGTATCATTGTGTTAAGTTCAAAGATCCATTTCATCTCCAATTTTGACAATTCATTATCCCTGTCAGAGTGAAGTGAGGGGATACAGGATGTTTGTGAAAACCTCTTTTTATATTGTAAATATGTTTGTATATTTGTATATTCTGTTTTTTAGTAATCTAGTGGTTTTTCCTATATAGAATAAATTAGATTTACAGGATAGCATATATATCACAAATTTACTATTACATGTTATTACACAAACTACCACCAAATGATACAGCGCAATACTATCCCAGCAAAAATTAAAGATAAATAGTTATAAAATATATATGCAAAATTTGAATAAATATTCTATTTCAAGATAAACAGTATTATGCCTAAAGAAATAAAAAATAAATATATATATATATGAAAATAAGTATATTAATTAAGAAATAATAAAAAGAATAAAAAACCAAACTAGAATAAAGTCTTATAAATGAGAACCAATAGTTGAGTATAAATCCAAATGTGGACTCAGTCTTACTGTTGATTGTAGTTGTTCCAAGGAATTCCTTTCAGACCCAGCTGCAGCTATTTCAAACACACTGCTTGTCTTGCAGCTTAATCACCAAACACTTCTCTCCCAGAAAAACAGCGCAGATTACATGTTATTAATTGGTTAATCTCATATTGTTTCTTTCCATCTCTGGAGTGAAAAAAAAAAACTTTATTCTCATGGGAATTCCCATTTTTACAGCCTGCACAATCTTTGCAGTATTTAAAACCCTTTATTCCTGTAAGCATTTTTTTGAGGGCTTCATCTCTAATATAACTTCTAGTTAAATTATCTTTCAGGTTTATTTCTTTTTTGAAAGTTAAATTGGGTTTCTCTGGTAAAATAATATTCAAATGGGAGTCTCTTTTTATAATTCCCCAGTGTTTTTCTATAATATTCTTCAATTATTTATTCGTATTGATATAATTAAAAACTAAACTTAAGTTGTTATTCTCCCATTTAGTTTTTTCTTTGTATTTTAAAATCTTTTCTCTCCATAGTGTTGATCTCTTCTATGGTTGTGTTTAATTTCTTTTCTGAAAAGTCCTTTTCTATGAAACGCTTTTTGATACATTTTCAATCTATCTTCTATGATGGCAGCTGTCTAGCCCAATGTAATTATTTACATCTGTTTTTATTTTTTAAGTGTGAATATTTTGCTGTTCTCAATATAGATTTCTAGATCTAAAAAAAATGACTTTTGTCTTGCTGCAGTGCCAAGTGAAATTTATATTCCAATCATTGGTCTTTAAAAACACTAGAAAGGAAACTAAATCTATTTTTGATCCCTTTCACACAAAAAGAATATCATCTATGTACCGGCGACGATAGGACATGATGTTCTGCCCCCAGCCATGCCCGCCAAAAATCCACGACTCCTCCCAAGCTGCCATAAACAAATTGGATAGAAAAGACATGTTAAAATACAAAGAAAAAACAAAATGGGAGAATAACAACCTAAGTTTTGTCTTTAATTATAACAATCAGAATAAAGAATTGAAGAATATTATAGAAAAACAATGGGGAAATCTAAAAAGAGACTCCCATTTGAATACTTATTTACCAGAGAAACCCAATTTACTTTTCAAAAAAGCAATGAACCTGAAAGGTCATTTAACTAGAAGTTATATTAGAGATGAAGCTTACAGGTATAAAGGGTTTTAAATACTGCAAAGATTGTGCAGGCTGTAAAAATGGGAATTCCAATAAGAATAAAGATTTTTTTTTTTTTTCACTCCAGAGATGGAAAGAAAAAATATGAGATTAACCAATTAATAACATGTAATAGTAAATTTGTGATATATATGTTATACTGTAAATGTAATTTATTCTATATAGGAAAAACCACTAGATTACTAAAAACCAGAATATATGAACATATTTACAATATAAAAAGAGGTTTTCACAAACATCCTGTATCCCTTCACTATAAAGAGAAACATGGAAAAGATCCAAGTAGCCTATCATTTATAGGGATTAGAAAACTAAATACCCATTGAAGAGGACCTGACAGGGAGAATGAATTGTCAAAATTGGAGATGAAATGGATCTTTGAACTTAACACAATGATACAGTTTGGTCTAAATGCGGATTTTGAATTATGCCATGTCTTAATATAATCGTGTGAAACTTAAATTTTTAATCTCACAAAGTGTTACGAATTGCTTTTCTATTGTTATTCAGCTGTTTCTTATATGTCTTTTCCTGTTATTATGCTGTTATTCCTTGATAAATATATCAGATATATTGTAAATGTATAACTGTTTATGATTATTTTTTTTCAAACTAATCGAAAGGACTACACAAATACCACCTTTAGATAAATTCCACCTTCAAACATATGAACTGGCTTGATAGATACAAAGCTATAAATAGGATGCAAAGAACCACTACTACTTACTCTTGAAAAAGCCACGGGGGCATGGCGAAATGTACGTCGAGACATCACACAACTGGTTATGTCATAGTGAAGGGTGGTTTGTTCCTTAGAAGTTTTTTGGCTATCAGATGGCTACATTGTTACAATCTGTTGCCATCCTGCTCATAGACTAAGTGAAATTTGTATATTGTAACTTTTTTTTACTGAGGTCCTGAATGACTACGTTATCCAGGTTTTATTTTTAAAATTTATATATTTTAAAGTTTTTAAAAAAATTATTCTTTGGAAGCAGTTCCGTATTGTTCAGTGAGGCTTTACCTGACAGCCTAAGATCAGATCTGCATTCTAAGTGGGGCTTATATTTAGCTCCCCAGAAGTGTGAGAGCATTTCAAAGGTCTTTGATATCTGAGTTTGTGTTATACAATATCACACTATTTTTATGTTTCCTTTTTTTCTCTGAGCTTTTAACGAAGCACACGCACTGTTATAGCTGATCCTGACAGCTTTGTTCTCAGGACTGCAACTACACCTGAGCTGATGATAGGGACAGGGAGTGCAGAATTATTAGGCAAGTTGTATTTTTGAGGATTAATTTTATTATTGAACAACAATCATGTTCTCAATGAACCCAAAAAACTCATTAATATCAAAGCTGAATAGTTTTGGAAGTAGTTTTTAGTTTGTTTTTAGTTATAGCTATTTTAGGGGGATATCTGTGTGTGCAGGTGACTATTACTGTGCATAATTATTAGGCAACTTAACAAAAAACAAATATATACCCATTTCAATTATTTATTTTTACCAGTGAAACCAATATAACATCTCAATATTCACAAATATACATTTCTGACATTCAAAAACAAAACAAAAACAAATCAGTGACCAATATAGCCACCTTTCTTTGCAAGGACACACAAAAACCTGCCATCCATGGATTCTGTCAGTGTTTTGATCTGTTCACCATCAACATTGCGTGCAGCAGCAACCACAGCCTCCCAGACACTGTTCAGAGAGGTGTACTGTTTTCCCTCCTTGTAAATCTCACATTTGATGATGGACCACAGGTTCTCAATGGGGTTCAGATCAGGTGAACAAGGAGGCCATGTCATTAGATTTTCTTCTTTTATACCCTTTCTTGCCAGCCACGCTGTGGAGTACTTGGAACGTGTGATGGAGCATTGTCCTGCATGAAAATCATGTTTTTCTTGAAGGATGAAGACTTCTTCCTGTACCACTGCTTGAAGAAGGTGTCTTCCAGAAACTGGCAGTAGGACTGGGAGTTGAGCTTGACTCCATCCTCAACCCGAAAAGGCCCCACAAGCTCATCTTTGATGATACCAGCCCAAACCAGTACTCCACCTCCACCTTGCTGGCGTCTGAGTTGGACTGGAGCTCTCTGCCCTTTACCAATCCAGCCACGGGCCCATCCATCTGGCCCATCAAGACTCACTCTCATTTCATCAGTCCATAAAACCTTAGAAAAATCAGTCTTGAGATATTTCTTGGCCCAGTCTTGACGTTTCAGCTTGTGTGTCTTGTTCAGTGGTGGTCGTCTTTCAGCCTTTCTTACCTTGGCCATGTCTCTGAGTATTGCACACCTTGTGCTTTTGGGCACTCCAGTGATGTTGCAGCTCTGAAATATGGCCAAACTGGTGGCAAGTGGCATCTTGGCAGCTGCAAGCTTGACTTTTCTCAGTTCATGGGCAGTTATTTTGCGCCTTGGTTTTTCCACACTCTTCTTGCGACCCTGTTGACTATTTTGAATGAAACGCTTGATTGTTCGATGATCACGCTTCAGAAGCTTTGCAATTTTAAGAGTGCTGCATCCCTCTGCAAGATATCTCACTATTTTTGACTTTTCTGAGCCTGTCAAGTCCTTCTTTTGACCCATTTTGCCAAAGGAAAGGAAGTTGCCTAATAATTATGCACACCTGATATAGGGTGTTGATGTCATTAGACCACACCCCTTCTCATTACAGAGATGCACATCACCTAATATGCTTAATTGGTAGTAGGCTTTCGAGCCTATACAGCTTGGAGTAAGACAACATGCATAAAGAGGATGATGTGGTCAAAATACTCATTTGCCTAATAATTCTGCACTCCCTGTATATGGGAGTAGTCATTTGACACATATATATTACATTTAAGCTTGTTTAAACTATATTACACTATTTGTATTTGTTTCTCTCTTTTCTTTGAGGAATTGAGGATCGCCCACACAATCAGCTAGATTACGAGTCTTGCGTTAGCCTTAAAAAGCAGCGTTGAGTGATCCCAGTGCTGCTTTTTAACGCTCGCTGGTATTACGAGTCTGGCAGGTACAGGTGTACAGCTCACTTTTTTTCCACTCGAGCATACCGCAAATCCCCTTACGTCAATTGCGTATCCTATCTTTTCAATGGGATTTTCCTAACGCCGGTATTACGAGTCTAGGAAAAAGTGAGCACAGCCTCTCCTGTCAAGACTCCTACCGCATTTAAAAGTCAGTAGTTATGGGCTAACGCCGTAACATAAAACTCTTAACTAAAGTGATAAAAAGTACACTAACACCCATAAACTACCTATTAACCCCTAAACTGAGCTCCCCCCACATCGCAAACACTTAAATACATTTTTTAACCCCTAATCTGCCGACCGGACATCGCCGCCACTTCAATAAATATATTAACGCCTAAACCGCCGCACTCCCGCCTCGCAAACACTAGTTAAATTGTATTAACCCCTAATCTGCTGTCCATAACATCACCAACACCTACCTACATTTATTAACCCCTAAACTGCCGCCCCAACGTCGCCGCCACTATATTAAATGTATTAACCCCTAAACCTAAGTCTAAACCTAACCCTACCCCCCCTAACTTAAATATAATTTAAAATAATCGAAAAAAATTACTACAATTAAATAAATTATTCCTATTTAAAACTAAATACTTACCTATAAAATAAACCCTAAGCTAGCTACAATATAACTAATAATTACATTGTAGCTATCTCAGGGTTTATTTTTATTTTATAGGCAACTTTGTATTTATTTTAACTAGGTAGAATAGTTATTAAATAGCTATTAACTATTTAATAGCTTCCTAGTTAAAATAAATACAAATATACCTGTAAAATAAAACCTAACCTAAGTTACAATTACACCTAACACTACACTATAATTAAATAAATTACCTAAATTAACTACAATTAATTACAATTAAATTAAATAAACTAAAGTACAGTATGAAAACCCCCCACTAAATTACAGAAAATAATAAAATAATTACAATTTTTTTAAAACTAATTACACCTAATCTAATCCAACTAATAAAATAAAAAAGCCCCCCCAAATAAAAAAAATTCCTACCCTATACTAAATTACAAATAGCCCTTAAAAGGGCCTTTTGCGGGGCTTTGCCCCAAAGTAATCAGCTCTTTTACCTGTAAAAAAAATACAATACCCCCCCAACATTAAAACCCACCACCCACACACCCAACCCTACCCCCTTGAAGATCACCCTACCTTAAGACGTCTTCACCCAGCTGGGCACAAATGGTCCTCCATAGGGGCAGAAGTCTTCATCCGATCCGGGCAGAAGAGGACCTCCAGACGGGCAGAAGTCTTCATCAATGCGGCATCTTCTATCTTCATCCATCCGGAGCGGGTCCATCTTCAAGCCAGCCGACGCAGAGCATCCTCTTCCATCCGACGACTAACACTAAATGACGGTACCTTTAAGTGACGTCATCCAAGATGGCGTCCCTTCAATTCCGATTGACTGATAGAATTCAGCCAATCGGAATTAAGGTAGAAAAAATCCTATTTGCTCATGCAATTAGCCAATAGGATTGAAGTTCAATCCTATTGGCTGATCCAATCAGCCAATAGGATTGAGCTCGCATTCTATTGGCTGATTGGAACAGCCAATAGAATGCAAGCTCAATCCTATTGGCTGATTGGATCAGCCAATAGGATTTTTTCTACCTTAATTCCGATTGGCTGATAGAATTCTATCAACCAATTGGAATTGAAGGGACTCCATCTTGGATGACGTCACTTAAAGGTACCGTCATTTAGTGTTAGTTGTCGGATGGAAGAGGATGCTCCACATCGGATGGCTTGAAGATGGACCCGCTCTGCTCCGAATGGATGGAGATAGAAGATGCCGCCTGGATGAAGACTTCTGCCCGGATCGGATGAAGACTTCTTGCCGTCTGGAGGACCACTTCTGCCAGGTTAGGTGAAGACGTCTCAAGGTAGGGTGATCTTCAAGGGGGTAGGGTTGGGTGTGTTGGTGGTGGGTTTTTATTCTGGGGTGGTATTGTATTTTTTTTTTACAGGTAAAAGAGCTGATTACTTTGGGACAGTGCCCCACAAAAGGCCCTTTTAAGGGCTATTTGTAATTTAGTATAGGGTAGGGATTTTTATTATTTTGGGGGGCTTTTTTATTTTATTAGGGGATTAGATTAGGTGTAATTAGTTTAAAATTCTTGTAATTATTGTATTGTTTTCTGTAATTTAGTGGGTTTTTTTTTTAGTACTTTAGTTTAATTTAATTGTAATTAATTGTAGTTAATTTAGGTAATTTATTTAATTATAGTGTAGTGTTAAGTGTAATTGTAACTTAGGTTAGGGTTTATTTTACAGGTAAATTTGTACTTATTTTAACTAGGTAGTTATTAAATAGTTAATAACTATTTAATAACTATTCTACCTAGTTAAAATAAATACAAAGGTGTCTGTAAAATAAAAATAAATCCTAAAATGGCTACAATGTAACTATTAGTTATATTGTAGCTAGCTTAGGGTTTATTTTATAGGTAAGTATTTAGTTTTAAATAGGAATAATTTAGTTAATAATAGTAATTTTATTTAGATGTATTTAAAATATATTTAAGTTAATAACTTTATTATAGTGGCGGCGAAGTTGGGGTGGCAGATTAGGGGTTAATAATTGTAGGTTGGTTGCGACGACATTGGGGGCAGCAAAAAACGGGTTAATAACTATAATGTAGGTGTCAGCGATGTTGGGGGCGACAGATTAGGGGTTCATAAGTATAATGTAGGTGGCGGTGGTGTCTGGAGCGGCAGATTAGGGGTTAATATTATAATGTAAGTTGCGGCGATGTCGGGGGCAGCAGATTAGGGGTTAATAAGTGTAAGATTTGGGGTTTTTAGACTCGGGGTTCATGTTAGTGTTTTAGGTGTAGACATAAAAAGTATTTTCCCATAGGAATCAATGGGGCTGCGTTAGAAGCGGAACATTGCTTTTTTGCAGGTGTTAGGTTTTTTTTCAGCCGATTCTCCCCCATTGATTCCTATGAGGAAATCGTGCATGAGCACGTTTTACCAGCTCATCGCTACCGTAAGCAGCGCTGGTATTACAGTGAGATGTGGAGCTAAATGTTGCTCTCTGCTCACGTTTTTGCGGCTAACGCTCAGTTTCAAAAAACCTGTAATACCAGCGTTGTTTGTAGGTGAGTGGTGAGCATAAACTGCTCATTAGCCCCTTACCGACAAAAACTCGTAATCTAGCCGAATATCTTTTATATCACATTTATTTATATTGCTATTTTTGTTTGTGATTGTAGCTATTTATTTGTATTAATAAAGTTCTTATATATACAGAAGTGTCACTAAAAAAAGAAATAAAGATGAACTCTAAAGCCTGAAGCATTTCTACACATTCCCTGAAATCACAATTTGCAGAAAACAACCTCCAACTGGTTAGACATTCATGTAATAAAACTTCAGCTTATTAAAAACATTTGGAATAATAAATAGTAACAAGTTTCTCAGCTATAAAATATGGTGTCTGTTTTATTAGGCTCATGGAATGAAACCAATTGTATTTTATGAGTGCAATAAGGATATATTCATTTAATTTTCATTAAAAAAAATTGTTCATTTTTTAAATATTATGGCCCTTTAATAAGAAATAAAAATGAATATGCTGAAAGGACAGAAATGTAATTTTAAACTAGATACGTTTGTGTTTGGAATTTGAGTAGAAGCATTTTTGCAACGTACTTCTCTTTGTAAAATTACTTCTGAGAAAGTTATCATATTTTCTATAAGTTTTTTTTTCTTGTACATGAAAGCAAGGCATGTGCACTCTCCCCTGATACTCAAGAATGCTACAACCATCACTAGTAAAAAACATTTCTCAGTAGCATTGCTTGAAAAAAAATACATATTTCAAAGGTATTAATGGTCTCTCAATACCTGAGAAAGTAAGACATATACAAAATAAAGGCACAGCTCCTTGATTAATGGATTTATATTCTCCAATTAATGTATTCTGATAGTATTTCAATGTGTGTTTGCAATCTTTTTTTTTTTTTAAGTAAGATGTCTTCCACAATGTTTATAATGAATTACATATACTGTTATCTTGTCTATTTTATAGAAATAGTGTCACAATACAATTCGTTGGTAGAAGCTTTTCAACACCTTCTTTATATTTTTTTTTATTTTTTTATTTTTTTTAATCTAGGGACATTATATTTTCTCTGGTGGGTTTAACTGTTGTCTTTCTTCCAAAGTAAGACTTTTGCATTTACTAGCATTTTATCCCTCAAGGGAGAATACAGGAATTTGTGTCTTTCATTTCTGTCATTATAATTGATACAAATCTCAGAATGTTTAGAAAGATTTTTTATACAGTTCTAGGTCATCTGTCAATTAAAAAGATAAAAACACCAGTGTCCTCTTCCACCATTTTAGAACGCGTAGTTTCTTTGTTTATGCTGCATTGTCTTATTTTCCGATCAGTGGGAACTGGGTTTTTACACAGATCATATATGCTAAAATGTAAAAGGTTGTGTTTAATGATGTATTTATTTCCTTTCCTCAGAAGTCTGCTGCAATTTGGAGATGTTTCTATTTCTCCTGCTTAATCAGCATGCAACAGCAAAGGATTTTACTACAGCCTGTTCCTTGAGCTTAGAGTGTCAGCAGCATTTGATCAAAAGATTAAACACGTTTAGCTAAGGTCAGGTGTTTTATAATGTAATGCCTCCAAAAACTAAAAGCAATAGTTGAACCAAGTTTTAATACATTGCCTATAGATTTGAATGGTGTCCTTTAAGGTATCACAGAGAGGTAACCCTCAGCTAATTTGGCCGCTAGTCCAAGTATTGGTATTGTTCATAATGCGGAAGTGACTGAGGGCAAAGCAAATACATATAGGGGCTGATTTATTAAGCAGTCAATGCTGCTTATTCCGTGCGAGCCTTCAGAATCAGGAGTTAAGAAGCAGCGGTCTTAAGACCGCTGCTCCTTAATTTGTCCACCACCTCTGAGGTGGCGGACGGCAATCATCCTGATTAGATACAAATCGGGATGATTGACACCCCCTGCTAGCGGCCAATTGGCTTTGAATCTGCAGGGGGTGGCATTGCACAAGCATTTAAATAGAAATGCTTGTGCAATGTTAAATACTGACAGCGTATGGCATATGCTGTCGGCATTTAGCAATGTCGGACGGACATGACACACTACAGCGAGTCATGTTCATCCGACATTTAGTAAATCGGCCCCATAGAATCAGGCAAGGTCGTCAACAGGCAGGCAATGAGGTACAAAGTTGTAACCCAAGAGTAGTGGAGATGGGCAGGTTGTCGATACACAGTCTGGCAATGAGGTACAGATTCAGTAAATATAAAGAGTAGTCAGCTTCAGGCAAATTGTTCAGAGGAAAAAAAATGTATGCTTACCTGATAAATTTCTTTCTTTCCGGATATGGTGAGTCCACGGCTTGAGAAATTACTGTTGGGAATATCACTCCTGGCCAGCAGGAGGAGGCAAAGAACACCACAGTTAAACTGCTAAGTATCACTCCCTTACCAACAACCCCCAGTCATTCAACCAAAGGAAAATGGAGAAAAAGGAGGTGTAGAGGTGCCTGAGGTTATAGTCAAAAGAACTACTTTCTTAAAATAAAGGGTGGGGCCGTGGACTCACCATATCTGGTGATATGGTGAAATATCACCAGGTAAGCATAAATTTTGTTATTCATTCTTAAGATATTGTGAGTCCATGGCTTGAGTAATTACTGTTGGGAACCAATGCCCAAGCTAGAGGAGACGGATAAATAGGGACGGACAAGGCAGGCAGTCCTAAACAGAGGGCACCACCTCTTGAAGAACCTTTCTCCCAAAAGAAGCCTAAGCCGAGGCAAAAGTATAAAGTATGTAGAGAAGACCAAGTTGTAGCCTTGCAAATTTGTTCCACAGAAGCTTCATTTTTGAAAGCCCAAGAAGAGGAAACAGCTCTTGAGGAATGAGCCGTAATTCTTTCAGGAGTCTGCTGTCCCACAGTCTCATAAGCCAAACGAATTATACTTCGTAACCAAAAAGAAAGAATAGTAGCAGCTGCTTTCTGACCTTTACGTTTCCCAGAGAAACAGACAAAGAGGGCAGAGGACTGGCGAAAATCCTTAGTCGCCTGTAAGTAGAATTTAAGAGAACATACAACATCCAAATTGAGAAACAAACGCTCTTTGGAAGAAGAAGTATTAGGACACAGAGAGGGACCAACAATTTCCTGATTAATATATCTATTAGAAACAACTTTAGGAAGAAAACCTAACTTAGTACGAAGAACCGCCTTATCGGCATGAAAAATAAGATAAGGGGAATAACACTGCAGAGCTGAGAGTTCCGAGACTCTTCGAGCAGAAGAGATAGTAAAAAGAAACAAAACCTTCCAAGATAACAACTTAATGTCTGTGGAATGCAACGGCTCAAATGGAGACAGCTGTAAAACTTTAAGAACAAGGTTAAGGCTCCTAGGAGGAGCAACAGACTTAAAGACAGACTTGAATTTGACCAAGGCCTGACAAAAAGATTGCACATCTGGCACATCCGCCAAACATTTATGTAGTATAACTGATAAAGCAGAAATCTGACCCTTCAGGGTACTTAATGAAAATCCCTTCTCCAAGCCTTCCTGAAGAAAAGATAAAATTCTAGGAATTCTAATTCTACTCCAAGAGTAGCCCTTGGATTCACACCAATAAAGATATTTATGCCATATCTTATGGTAAATCTTTCTACTAACAGGCTTGAATCATGGTCTCAATGACCGACTCAGAAAAAACACGCTTAGACAGAATTAAGCATTCAATTTCCAAGCAGTCAGCTTCAGTGAAACGAGATTTGGATGAAGGAAGGGACCCTGAATCAGGAGGTCCTTCCTCAGAGGTAGTCTCCAAGGCGGGAGAGATGACATCTCCACTAGGTCTGCAAACCAGATCCTGCGAGGCCCCACACGGGCTATTAGAATCACTGACGCCCTCTCCTGTTAGATATGAGCAATGACTCGTGTAAGGAGAGCAAACGGAGGAAACAGGTATGCTAACCTGAAAACCCAAGGAACCACCAGAGCATCTATCCGAACAGCCTGTGGATCTCTGGACCTTGAACTGTACCTTGAAAGCTTGGCTGTTTTATGGGACGTCATCAGATCTAACTCCTACACCCCCCATTTGAGGAATAAGCTGGAAAACACCTCCGGATGGAGTTCCCACTCCCTGGGATGAAAAGTCTGTCTGCTCAGAAAATCCGCTTCCCAGTTGTCTACTCCTTGAATGTGGATGGCAGATAGACAGCAATTGTGGGTCTCTGCCCACTGAAGAATCCGAGTAACCTCCTTTATGGCTAGGGAACTCTGAGCCACAGAGGTTATGTTGTCTGACTGGAACCTGATAAATTGGGCTGAGGACAACTAAGGCCAAGCCAATAGAGCATTGTAAATCACCCTCAACTCCAAGATGTTGATGGGAAGAGCAGACTCATACAGAGTTCAAAGGCCCTGAGATTTTAACGAGTTCCAGACTGCTTCCCAGCCCAGCAGGTTGACGTCTGTGGTCACGATCACCGAGGAAGGTCTTCAAAAGCATGTGCTTTGAGACAGATGCTCTTGAGAAATCCACCACAGGAGAGAGTCCCTTGACAACTGATCTAACTCTATTCTCTGAGATAGATCCGCATGGTCGCCATTCCATTGTCTGAGCATGCACAACTGGAAAGCTCTCAAATGGTATCAAGCAATAGGAATGATGCCCATGGAAGCCACCATCAGACCAATTACCTCCATAAATTGAGCCACTGAAGGATGAGCAGTAGCCTGAAGAGAGAGTCAAGAGGAAATTATTTTGTTTTTCCTGACCTCTGTCAGAAAAATCTTCATCAATAGAGAATCTATTATGGTTCCTAAGAACACTACTCTTGTAGCAGGGTAAAGGGAGTTTTTTCCAGATTCACATTCCATGCGTGGGAACGAAGAAAAGACAACAATATCTCTGAGATTTTGCTTGTTGAAAAGATGGAGCCTGAACCAAAATGTCATCCAGGTAGGGTGCCACAGCAATTCCACGAGAATGGATCACTGCCAAAAGAGCCCCTAGAACCTTTGAAAAAAATATGGGAACCGTGGCTAGACCAAATGGAAGGGCCACAAACTGGAAATGTTTGTCCAGAAAGGCAAATCTCAGGAATTTGTGATGATCCCTGTGAATAGGAACATAAAGATATGCATTCTTTATGTCTATGGTTGTCTTGAACTGACCCTCTTGTACTAAAGGAAGAATGGAGCGTATAGTCTCCATCTTGAAGTATGGAACATTGAGAAACTTGTTTAGACACTTCAATTCTAGAATGGGAGGGAAAGTTCCCTCTTTTTTGGGAATCACAAATAGGTTGGAGTAGAACCCGAGACCCTGTTCCTGCACTGGAACTGGAACTATCATTCCCAGGGATGAAAGATGTTGTAAACATTTCAAGAACGCCTCTCTCTTTAGCTGGTCTACAGATAATCTTAGGTGAATAAATCTGCCCCTTGGAGGAAAAGTCTTGAATTCCAATTTGTAACCCTGGGATACAATGTCCACAGTCCAGGGATCTGGGACATCTCGTATCCAGGCTTGAGAGAACTAAGAAAGTGTGCCTCTGTCATGAACTCCTCAGTTCCACCTTAACTTATGTTACTACATCTCACATACCACCTTAAGAATCAATTATCTGGCTCTCTTTTCCTTTAAAAGCTTTCCATTTACCATACACCTTTGCTGGTTTATTGAAGGTTGATACCCACTCACTCTCCAGCCTTTCTTGTTACTTGTCTAAAACAGAGTATCACTTGTTCTGTGATTAGCTCTGTCTTCTTCAACTGAAGCTACTTCTCATCTAAAGCAGAAGTCACCTGTTGCAACTGCAGCACGCACGCCTCTCTAACAACTTCCAGTTTAACAGACACAGGCCGCAATCTGCAGAGAGGATCAGAGAAGCTGCACGCACACAGCTGCTAGAGCCAGGTTCCGTATACAAGTGTTAGCATTGCCGTTAAGACTGTGAACTTATCTTTACCGTATGGTGTAATGTTTAACAGTGCAGCAAGCTGATACAGTATTCTTAACACTGTTTACAAATCTTTACTGCAAGGTGTATTATTTAAAGGCCCAGCAAGCTGAAACAGTAAACTTAACACTGTGAACTTATCTTTACCACAAGGTGTATTATTTAAAGGGCCAGCAAGCTGAAACAGTAAACTTAACACTGTGAACTTATCTTTACCACAAGGTGTATTATTTAAAGGGCCTGCAAGCTGAAACATTATACTGCACACTGTGAACTTATCTTTACTGCAAGGTGTATTATTTAAAGGCACAGTATTACCTTAAAGGGGACCTCACTTATCTGTCACAAACCTATATAAACTGCTACTTATTATCTAAAAGTTTACATAGTACAAACTTATCTCTGGACCCAGATATAATTCACCTGATCTTACTACTTATAATTTTGAGGTGAATATTCCGGGCTACATTAATCCAGGTGATTAAGACTCTGTCTCCTCACTAGCAGACAGACTTAATCACATGATACATACAAACTATTTACCAGAGAATGCTCATAATCAGACTAAAGAAACAGCAATCGAATTGCTGATCATTACATAATAAACCAGCCATAAAATCTATATTTGATAATGGAGCCCAGTGACCTGACATCACAAATCCATACCCTAAATCAGTGTTTGGATAGTCTGACACAGGCTTTTAGAGAGCTGCAGGTAGAAAACCAGAGTCTCAAAGCCTGTTTAAGGGAAGCATTGTCAAATAGGAACTCTGGAACTGATCATCAAGCAGAACCCCAAGTCTCCTACCTGGAGAAATTTTCTGGAGATCGTTCCACATTTAGGCAGTTTAGGAATGCATGCCTCTTGCTTTTTGACCTTCGTCCTAGGACATATGCAACTGATAGGTCCAAGGTTCTAACCATATTCTCCTATCTCAGGGGAGAACCCAGGGCCTGGGCCGACTCCTTTTATGAGACCCAGGACCCCATTCTAAATTCCCTGGATGCTTTCCTAAAGGCATTATCAGGCCTCTACGATGACCCCTACCGTCAAATAACTGCAGAAAGTAAACTCAGGAACTTAAAGCAGTCTAAAGCACCGGTAGAAGAGTACATTACCAGATTTAGAATCTGGGCTAGAGATTCCCTCTGGAATGAGGTATCTCTAAAAAACCAATACCGTCTCGGACTTGCAGAGGAGATCAAGGATGAGCTCGCCAGGATTGGTATACCGGATCGTCTTGACGACCTTTATGCCCTCACGATTACAATTGACAGACGCCTTAGAGAGAGGAAGCAGGAAAGAAGCCCATCTACAGCACCTGTTCGCAGGGTACTGCCAACTCCTCCAACCATTGGTCCACCGTCCGACCAACCCATGGACATCATTTTTATTAGGGGTCCACTTACCCCGCAGGAAAAGGCTAGACGCCGAACTGCGAATTTATGTATGTACTGCGCAGGTACTGGTCATGCAGTTAAGGAGTGCCCTCTATTACTAAAGCAGAAGATAGGTAAGATCCATAACATAAAACATTGTTTCCACACAAAAACCACTGCTACAGCTTACCTTACCATTCCCTTGCTTTTGCAGTGGGAACGACACAGGATAGAGTGTAACACAATCATCGATACAGGCGCTTGCGCCAACTTTATTGATTTACGTTTGGTTGAATTAAATAAAATACCCTTTCAATTTAAAAGCACACCTTTGCCTATAAAAGTCATTGATGGTTCGCATTTAGCATCTGGTCCAGTGTCTCAACAGAATATTCCTTTACTCGTTTCCTCTCCACCTGGTCACACTGAAACTATCTCCTTTGATATTATTTCTTCTCCCATTTACCCTATTGTTCTGGGAATCACTTGGCTTCAACTACACCAACCTGTGGTACATTGGGATACCCTCACCATTTCATTCTCCTCTCCCTACTGTGTCTCAACTTGTTTTCCAAACACTCACTTGTTCACTACTTCCTCATCTCCTATTCCTACACAATATCTTGACTTCTCTGCTGTCTTCAATAAAACAGAAGCCGAGTCGTTGCCCCCACATAGGCCTTACGATTGCCCCATAGACTTACTTCCCGGGGCAACCATTCCCTATGGCCACATCTATCCTCTTTCTAGAACTGAATTGGCTCATTTAAAAACCTATATCACTGATAATCTAAAAAAAGGTTTTATTCGCCCTCCCACCTCCCCTGCCGGTGCCGGCATTTTTTTCGTGAAAAACAAGGATGGGTCTTTACGTCCGATAATAGATTATCGGGAATTAAACAAGCGTACTAAAAAGAACAGGTACCCTTTGCCTCTCATTCCCGAGTTAATTGAGAGGTTAAGAGGCGCCACTATTTTTACTAAACTTGATCTTAGGGGCGCCTACAACCTTGTAAGAATAAGGTCCGGAGACGAGTGGCTGACTGCATTTAGGACCAGGTATGGTCTTTTCGAATATACAGTTATGCCATTTGGGTTGTGTAATGCTCCGGCAACATTCCAGAATTTCATTAATGATATCTTTAGGGACATCCTCGACACTTTCCTGGTGGTCTATCTAGACAATATTCTTATCTATTCTTCCTCTTTCTCTGAACATGTCAAACACGTCAGGTTAGTGTTATCCAGATTACAGACACATAAGCTGTATGTCAAGTTAGAGAAGTGTCTCTTCCATGTAAATGAAGTATCATTTCTTGGCTACCGCATTAGCAATAGCAGGATATCTATGGAGGATAGTAAAATCTCTGCCATCACCACTTGGCCTATACCTTCCAACATAAAAGAAGTCCAGCGGTTCTTAGGCTTCGCCAATTTTTACAGGAGCTTTATCTGCAATTTTGCAGCCATTGCTAGGCCACTCACTAACCTGACTAGGACCTCTAAGCCATTCATCTGGACTCCAGAAACTCAAAAGGCATTTGAACTCCTTAAATCTCTATTTGTTACTTCCCCAGTACTGCACATTCCCAACAGCAAAGCACAATTCATATTGGAAGTGGATGCGTCCGAATACGCCATCGGATCTATTCAATCCCAGAGACTCTTACCAAAAGATCCTTTGCACCCAGTGTGTTACTTCTCCAGACTCCTTACACCTGCTGAACTCAACTATCCAGTGGAGGAAAAGGAGCTTCTCACAATTAAGACTTCATTTGACCAGTGGAGACATTTGCTGGAGGGCACAGAACATCCAATAGTAATTTATACGGACCATAAAAACCTACAATATCTTCAAACTAGTCGTACTTTGTCAGCTCAGGTGGAGCTTGTACTTTTCACGATTCAATTTCACCATCACATATCGACCTGCTTCAAGAAACGGTAAGGCGGACACTCTGTCTCGAAAAGATATTAAGCCTTCCACTGCTCATCCCAACTCAACAATAGTTCCCGTTACATCCATAATTGGTGTACTCTCACCTGATAGCACTGAATTAAAGAACCAACAACAACTGGATACAACAAAGGCTACTTACCCTCTCACCCCTGATCAAAACGGTATCCTCTGTAATAAGTCAAGATATTACATACCACCATCTCTCCGGACAAAAGTGTTATCTATAACTCATGATTCCTCCTTAGCTGGTCATTTGGGAATACATAAGACCTATGACCTTCTACAAAGGCACTTCTGGTGGTCTTCTATGAGACACTCAGTAAAACAATATATAAGTTCCTGTTCCACCTGTCAAACCTGTAAACCATCTCATCAACTCCCTCTGGGCCTATTGCAAAACATACCCTTACCAGACTATACGTGGGCATATGTCTCTATGGATTTTATCGTTGATCTTCCAAGCTCCTGTGGCATGACTGTCATCTTTGTCATAGTTGACCTGTTCTCTAGAATGGCCCACTTCATTCCTACAGCTTCACTTCCTACAGCACAGCAGACTGCAGATCTATTTATCAAAGAGATTGTTCGACTGCATGGCCTTCCAGTATCTGTACTCAGTGACAGAGGGTCGCAA
Source organism: Bombina bombina (assembly GCF_027579735.1). Taxonomy (NCBI): domain Eukaryota; kingdom Metazoa; phylum Chordata; class Amphibia; order Anura; family Bombinatoridae; genus Bombina; species Bombina bombina. The sequence continues at coordinate 382,427,990 of NC_069500.1, forward strand.
TTTACATCCAAGTTTTGGGTATCCCTATGTCAATCTCTTGGCATTCAGCAACACCTGACTACATCGTACCACCCGCAAACAAATGGGCTATGTGAACGTACCAACTAATGGTTGGAGCAATACCTGAGATGTTTTTGCTCCCATAAACACGACTCTTGGGCTTCGCTCCTTCCCCAGGCTGAATTTTCTTTCAATAACACTACTAATTCATCCACAGGATTTTCACCCTTTTATGTCAACTCAGGAAGGCACCCTCGTTTTCACCCGCTACCTCCTGCAAACAGTCCCTGTCCACAAGTAAATGACTTGGTCAACTCCATTAAACAGACCTATACTGTCATACAAGAGAACATCAAGCAAGCACAAGCCACCCAGAAACGATACTACGACCTACGCCATCGTCCCCAACCCGCCTACAAAGTGGGTGACTTAGTTTGGCTCGCCACCTAAAATCTTAAATTACCTACACCCTGTAGGAAATTCAATAAACTGTTTGTGGGACCCTTCCCGATAGTGGCTATAAGCAACCCTGTCACTGTTACCCTACAACTCCCAGCAACTTACCGTATACATCCCACATTTCATGTGTCACTTGTCAAACCCTGTGATCCCTCTACCCATGTCTCTCCATCTCCTCCAGAATCTCCTACACCTGACCCCGAATACGAAGTACATTCTATAGTCGACTCCCGAAGGTATCACAGTGATCTCCAATACCTTGTCCACTGGTCGGGGTATGACTCATCTGAGGATTCCTGGGAGCCGGCATCCAATCTATCGGCTCCCCATCTGGTGTCTGTGTTCCACCGTAGGCATCCTGATCGTCCAGCGCCTTGACACCTCCTTGAGGTTCTTTTGAGGGGGGGATGTGTCATGAACTCCTCAGTTCCACCTTAACTTATGTTACTACATCTCACATACCACCTTAAGAATCAATTATCTGGCTCTCTTTTCCTTTAAAAGCTTTCCATTTCCCATACACCTTTGCTGGTTTATTGAAGGTTGATACCCACTCACTCTCCAGCCTTTCTTGTTACTTGTCTAAAACAGAGTATCACTTGTTCTGTGATTAGCTCTGTCTCCTTCAACTGAAGCTACTTCTCATCTAAAGCAGGTCACCTGTTGCAACTGCAGCACGCACGCCGCTCTAACAACTTCCAGCTTAACAGACACAGGCCGCAATCTGCAGAGAGGATCAGAGAAGCTGCACGCACACAGCTGCTAGAGCCAGGTTCCGTATACAAGTGTTAGCATTGCCGTTAAGACTGTGAACTTATCTTTACCATATGGTGTAATGTTTAACAGCGCAGCAAGCTGATACAGTATTCTTAACACTGTTTACAAATCTTTACTGCAAGGTGTATTATTTAAAGGCCCAGCAAGCTGAAACAGTAAACTTAACACTGTGAACTTATCTTTACCACAAGGTGTATTATTTAAAGGGCCAGCAAGCTGAAACAGTAAACTTATAAACAACAAAAATTAAGTTTCCAGCGCCTAAAAAACTAATACCTGCTTCACTATAAGGAAGATCCCCTATCAGATCTGGTGGGTAGTTACTATGAAAAGTGTATATAGGAGCGCCTACAGGCTAAGGTATATCACAGGGCTAGAAATAGGTCAAAGAATGATAGAAAAATAGAAAAAACAACTAGAATAGTAAACCAATTCTGACCAAATATTCCGTTTGAAATCGTTTTAATCAATAGGGTAATACACAATTATCTAATGTATACCGATGATACTTAAAAATGTAGACAAATTAAAATAAAATAAAATACAAAATAAAATACAATAAAATTACAATTTAGTGAAATACTTGATACAGTATAGATATGGAATCTATAAATATCTGAGCTTGTGGGCTACAGATTAGGATACAATATTTCCAAAATAGAATAGTGATGATCCTTAGGGGACCATACTGATTGGAAATATAAGAAACCTTAAACAATTATTAAATCCTATTAACAATTATTAAATCCGCAGATAATTTAGTTAAGATTGGTACAATGTTAAAAGTAATATCTATTAATAAACCATAAAAAGAAAGAAATAATGTCTATTTAGTGAACCAGTGAATAAAACACTCAAAATTGTGTCCAATGTATCAAAAAACAAATGAAGCAAAAATCATACAAAAAATCACAATATGCAAAAAAACAGTGCTTAATCAAATCTTGTGAATCCTAACAAAAAATAATAAATCCTAACAAAATATACTCTTATGTGTCCTACCCTAAATTCGAACAATACCGGTATGTTCTAGTGTGACTTATCCGCTTCCCTAGCGGTAATACAAAAAAACAAAGTAAAACAAAAAATCAATCAGTGATTTGTTTTACTTTGCTTTTTTGTATTACCGCTAGGGAAGCGGATAAGTCACACTAGAACATACCGGTATTGTTCGAATTTAGGGTAGGACACGTAAGAGTATATTTTGTTAGGATTTATTATTTTTTGTTAGGATTCACAAGATTTGATTAAGCACTGTTTTTTTGCATATTGTGATTTTTTGTATGATTTTTGCTTCATTTGTTTTTTGATACATTGGACACAATTTTGAGTGTTTTATTCACTGGTTCACTAAATAGACATTATTTCTTTCTTTTTATGGTTTATTAATAGATATTACTTTTAACATTGTACCAATGAAACAGTAAACTTAACACTGTGAACTTATCTTTACCACAAGGTGTATTATTTAAAGGGCCAGCAAGCTGAAACATTATACTCCACACCGTGAACTTATCTTTACCGCAAGGTGTATTATTTAAAGGCACAGTATTACCTTAAAGGGGACCTCACTTATCTGTCACAAACCTATATAAACTGCTACTTATTATCTAAAAGTTTACATAGTACAAACTTATCTCTGGACCCAGATATAATTCACCTGATCTTACTACTTATAATTTTGAGGTGAATATTCCGGGTTACATTAATCCAGGTGATTAAGACTCTGTCTCCTCACTAGCAGACAGACTTAATCACATGATACATACAAACTATTTACCAGAGAATACTCATAATCAGACTAAAGAAACAGCAATCGAATTGCTGATCATTACAGCCTCCCACCTGATCCAATCAAGGATCGGGGGACAAACCCTTCATGCTGATTTGGAATCAGCTGCAGGTTTCTTTGATTGTTTCCCTTTGTTCCAAGACTGATTAAGTTTCTTAAGAATACTTGAATTGTTTCCTCTTGCATAAGTTTCAAAGATTTTAATATTCAATTAAAATAAGCCAAGGAAAAAAATTAATTTTATCCCAAATTAGGATCGATCCCCCGCTAAACTTATGTGAGAAAAGTTAAGAAAAAACATTTAATAAACATCAAATAAACTTTGAATATACCTCTCAAGCAATCCCACACCTCAATTACAGAGGTCCCTTACCTATATCAATTAAAACCGGATCACCTAGAAGTGGAGAAAAACAACTTTTTCCTCAGAAGCGTTATGAAGTAAAGTCGGTCATGTGACCGGAACTGCCGAGCTCAAATTACTGCTGCGCAAAAGAGAGTCACCACTTCCTGGTACACTGAGTACCAGAAACAACCATTTTTTCAAACCGAACAGTTTAAAATGTTGCATCATTTTATTTTAAAGCAAAGGGGAAATGAATAAGCTGCTGAAATAGAAAATTCAGCCTTGACTTGTTTTATCAAGTAAATATGTGTCAGAAAATAAAGCTAATTAAACATTTTACTCTTTCTTTTTAAAAGAGTTCAAATGTTAGTCTCACACATGCTACAGTACCTGCTTCATGCCCAGTGTAACCCATACAACAGGAGTATCTATGTCCTAATAAATAAGCAGTATCTTTTAATTTGTTAAGTGCATGGTCTCCCCAATTGGAAGAAAAAGCACTTACCTGCTCTGCTGTTCAGCATGTAGACAGTTACAAGGTATGAGAAGACACAGTTCCTCACAAAGAACTTTGAAAAAGAAAGAACAGAGTAGCCAACTCTGGCTTTCTAAACTAGGGCAGCAATTGTTAGGAAAACACAGTAAGTACCTCTTTACAAGTTTCTCACTGCTTTAAAGCCACCACTACCTGACTGCAAGGAATGACATGGAATACGGCTATACCCCAAATCTTGCTTGTAGATGAAATTAAAATTTTTCTTCAGACACCTAAACTTCACCTCCTCCATGCACTAAAGGCAAAGAGAATGACTGGGGTTTGTGGGAAAGGGAGTGATACTTAGCAGTTTAACTATGGTGCCCTTTGCCTCCTCCTGCTGGCCAGGAGTGATATTCCCAACAGTAATTACTCAAGCCATAGACTCACCATATTTTAGGAAAGAAAACAGCAATACAGAGCAAAGCATGCCCTAGAAGAAAGTCCAACAAACAGGCATGGAGCACAGTAAGTGCTGAGTATTTATATCAGCCAAGACATTAAAAATAAAAGACAAGAGAACAGGTTAGAAAAATAGAGTCAAAACTAAGGCTAATCTGTTGCTCAGTGTTAACATACAGAAATACAAGCCAGCAATTCTGGGTTCAATACTCACGTAGGCCGTGATATGTCCATGTTGCATATAGACTGAGGAGTGTGTATGTATAGACTGAGGAGTGTGTATGTATAGACTGAGGAGTGTGTATGTATAGACTGAGGAGTGTGTACGTATAGACTGAGGAGTGTGTACGTATAGACTGAGGAGTGTGTACGTATAGACTGAGGAGTGTGTACGTATAGACTGAGGAGTGAGTAAGTATAGACTGAGGAGCGTTTACATATAGGCTTAGGAGTGTGTATGAATAGACTGAGGAGCATTTATATATAGGCTGAGGAGTGTGTACATGCAGGCTGAGGAGCATCTACATATAGCCTGAGGAATGTGTACTTATAGACTGAGGAACATTTTTATATATAGGCTAACGGGAGTGTACATATCTTGAGTACTATATGGCAGCAGTCTTTGCAAGTGTCACTTTAATAAGTTTAGCAAGTGTTTCAAAATACATAAATTGTCACCGTAGGAGAGAGTTGCCTTATGACAGCTGAAAAATTTGGTACAAGGTTTAATATTTGTCACTTTCGAATAACTGTAAAAATAAATGTGGCTTAATAATTAATTGACTTAGGAAATGACCAAGGTGTTATTTTTTAAATATTCATTTACTAATCAGTTGGTATATTTTTTTTTCTATTTATATAATTATAGACTATATTAAGGTGGTATTTAAAATGTGTTAATTAAAAGTGAACATTTTTTTGACAGTTATATTTGTCTTCTTTTATTTTTCTTCTTTTGGTTATCTCTATTATGAAATAATATATAGATTAAAACCCACATGGAAATAAAAAACAGTGCATTAACTGTGCACAACCTCAACCAATAATCGATAGTGCTTCTGTTTTTGCCCTCATATTTTTTTTTAATCTTTTCAGCAATAACTTTGAGCGAACAGCTCAAAGCTGCATGTTGGATAGCGTATAGGGAGTGCTAGATATGTTTCAGCCACATTAAGATGCATTGGTTAAAATCCTATATTATAAAAGGCCAAGTGTGTTTGTCCGAAGCTGTCATGCGCAGTAGAGACAGCACGAGGACAAACACACCTGGCCTTTGAGTCCCTAGCTGATCTGCAGCCGCGGCAGAAGTGGGTGTGTCCGGGCGTGAGCAGGGCATGGGCGGGCATGAAATGGGCGTGGCTGGGCGCGGTCTCGCGATAGAGGGGAAAGAGATAGAGAGGGGAGAGAGATAGAGAGGGGGGAGAGAGACAGCAAAAGAGAGGGGGGAGAGAGACAGCAAAAGAGAGGGGGGAGAGAGACAGCAAAAGAGAGTGGGGAAGAGAGAGACAGCAAAAGAGAGAGGGGGAGAGAGACAGCAAAAGAGAGGGGGGAGGATAGAGCGCAAAAGAGGAGGAGAGAGTGCAAATGAGAAGGGGGGAAGAGCGCAAAAGAGAAGGGGAGAAAGAGAGTGCAAAAGAGAGGGGGGAGAGAGAGCGCATGTTTGAATGGCCGTGAAAGGGGAGACCGGGCACGGTCGAGCGATAGAGGGGGGAGAGAGACAGCAAAAGAGAGAAGGGGAGGGAGACAGCAAAAGAGAGGGGGGAGAGAGACAGCAAAAGCGAGGGGGGAGAGAGACAGCAAAAGAGAGTGGGGGAGAGAGACAGCAAAAGAGAGTGGGGGAGAGAGACTTCAAAAGAGAGGGGGAGAGAGCGCAAAAGAGAGGGGGGAGAGAGCACAAAAGAGAGAGGGGGAAGAGAGAGCACAAAAGAGGAGGAGAGAGCGCAAAAGAGTAGGAGAGAGTGCAAAAGAGAAGGGGGGAAGAGCGCAAAATAGAGGGGGGAGAGAGAGCGCAAAAGAGAGGGGGGGAGAGAGTGCAAAAGAGAGGGGGAGAGAGAGAGCGCAAAAGAGAGGGGGGAGAGAGAGAGCAAAAGAGAGGGGGGGAGAGAGAGAGCAAAAGAGAGGGGGGAGAGAGAGAGCTCAAAAGAGAGGAGGGAGAGAGCTCAAAAGAGAGCTATAAACACAGCCCTTCAAGCTCCATTTGGAGCTTGATAGATAGGTCTCTATGCATTATTCTTTGTGCAAGATTGCGCAGCAGATAATGCAACCTGTTTGTGTTTAACTTGTAAGCTGGCCCAATATTTGTAGACTGACCAAGTCTATTAAATTATCTCTTTGTAGCATGTAAAATACTTACTTTTTTGTTTAAAAATACATTTTTATTTTATCATCCAATGAACAATGCTCCCTGATAACGTTTGTGCAGAAACATGCATCTTGTGTTAGTATCAAAATCAAATTTTTTCTAAGGGGCATATTTATCAAGCTCCATATGGAAACAGAAGTTATCAAGCTCCGCCGGAAACAGAAGTTATGAAGCAGCGGTCTAAAAACCGCTGCTCCATAACCTGTTCGCCTGTTCTGAGGCGGCAGACAGAAACCCCCTGCTAACGGTCGATTGGCTGCGAATCTGTAGGGGGCGGCATTGCACAAGCAGTTCACAAGAACTGCTGGTGCAAAGATACATGCCGAGAGCATATGCTGTCTGCATTTATCGATGTGCAGCGGACATGAGCCACAATATTGGATCATGTCCGCTCGCACAATAATAATAAATAGGCCCCAATATGTCTTTTTCTGCAAAATAAAGGTTAATATTTTAAACTGATGTTCTTTCACACGCATAATAGAAAATGTATAAGTTTCATCGGTCTTTAATTAAAATGTAACACCCTAGCAATACACAACCTAATGCAATAATGGTAATTAGGCTGCAGACGTTATTGTGACTGAATAAGCTTTACAAATATATAAAAGACAGAGCTATTCACAATAAATGTACAAAACTCTGGAAATTGTATGATTTTGATGTAAATTCTAAATGGAGATGAGAAATGAGGCTGGGGAAAATGCATTTAATTAATAGCAAGTCTGTTTTGTGCTACTAAAGTGTTATGACAAATGCAATTTCTTGTTCCAGAATGACATAGCCGCTGTATACAAAGCAAGGTTCATGCAGATATACTGTAGTTTGACAAGTTTTATGTGGAGGAACTCTAGGAACTTGCACAGAGCCCTGACCTCAACCCTATTGAACCCCTTTTGGATGAATTGGAATGCTGATTGTGAGCCAGACCTTTTCTTAAAACATAAGTGCCTGACTATACAAATGCTCACACAAAGTCCCATAGACACACTACAAATCTTGTGGAAGGCCTTCCCAGAGCAGTGGCTGCTGTTAAAGCCTCAAACGGGTGGGGGCAACTCAATATTAATGGTTTTGGAATGGCATGTCCAACAAGCTCATATAGGTGTGATGATCAAGTGCCCACATACTTTTGGGCATATAGTGTATATATATATATATATATATATACATACGTACACATGCATATGATTAAATCTACACAAACACATACGACCCCTTTCCACTACCCCTTCTCATGTATCTTATCTCTTTAACCCTTCCCAAAACTTTTTTGCCTTTATTAACCCTTTGTTTCAAAATGTATTAAGCATAAATTAAACTTTATTCATTTATTTTTATAGTCTTTAATGTGCATTTGTATGTGAAAAACAAGCAATAATATTTCATACCAGGTTTTTAGAAGTGCTAAATTCGAAAGCAACATTTTGGATTGAGTGAATGCGCAACACTTTAATGACACTTGCAATATGAGCACAACGCGTGAGCTACTACCACTTCGCATTGAAGTATAGGGCTGTCCATTTATGTATAGGATGCATTTAAAGTCTTTGGGGCCTATTTATGATTGTGCGAGAGAGCATGATCTGATATAGCGGATCATGTCCGCTGCACATCGATAAATGCCGACAGCATACGCTCTCAGCATTTATCATTGTACCAGCAGTTCCTGTGAACTGCTGGTGCAATACTGCCCCCTGCAGTTCACAGGAACCCCGCCCCCCAGGCTGCTACACACATACAAATACACCCACAAACATATACACCTTTGATCCCTCACCAGTACCGTATCCCATTAAATCAATGGTAAAACATTTATTGCAATTATATATATATATATATATATATATATATATATATATATATATATATATATATATATATATATAGAGAGAGAGAGAGAGAGAGAGATACATACACATATATACATAATGATCCACACTCACTGGAGTATATAAAGTGATAATGGTCAGAACATTATAGTGGCAAACTGTTGAGTTATCTCACTCCTTAGCCCAACCCACTTTACCTTTAAATCCTCTGCGCAACCTCATACAGGTGCTTAGCAGTGGCGTATTTAGGTTTTGTGCTGCCCTAGGCATTCAAAATTCTGCTGACCCCCCCCCCCCCCAGGTTTTAGGCCTTTTTTTTTAGGGTGTAAACTATGGGGAAAGCATGCACGAGCACATCAAAACAGCAATTGTATTTTGTGCGGTATGGAGCTCAACGCAACCATATCTCACGCACAAGAGAATACCATGGGAACAAAACACATTTGATAATAGAAGTAAATTGAATTTGAAAATGTATGCTCTGTCTGAATCACAAACTCATTTTTTTAGGTTTCATATCCCTTTAACAACACAAGAAAATGAAGCTAGAAGTTGGTCCAAAGTGATTGACACTCTTCCAAAGGGAAGCCACCAAGGTTAGAATTAAGGGGCCGATTTATCAAGGGACGAACGGCCCCTGATGCCCCTGTCTTAAGACCGCTGCTCCTTATCTGGTCCACCGCCTCTAATGCTGCGGACATCAATCCGCCCGATCCTATATGATCGGGCTGATTGACACCCCTACTAGTGGTCGATTGGCTGCGAATCTGAAGGGGGCGACATTGCACAAGCAGTTCACTAGAACTGCTTGTGCAATGTTAAATGCTGACAGCGTCTGCTGTCGGCATTCAGCAATGTCTGGCGGACATAATATGCTACATCGTATCATGTCCATCAGGCAATGATAATTTTACCCTTAAGACTCAAGTTTTGAAATTGCCATTTGTTAGCACTTTCAGTGGGCGGGGGGTGTGTGTGTATTTGAACTATTCGTAAACAGCAGAGGCAGTGTACTCACTGAAACCCAAACATGGTTTCTGTGTAGGATCACTTCAAATAATGCCTGTGTGAACTAACTGTAACTACACCTACACTACCGGCCTCACACTGTAAAGTCTCACCACTGAAAAGGTGTGCAAAACAAACATAGCTGACACTCTACTAGTAACTTGTACTTCAGAGATTGGAATATTATTGCACTGCTGGTGATGTATCCCAATCAAAGTGCAAATGGAACACCCGGCTAACTCACACAGTTAGCTGTACTCCCCACTGAAGCTCAACTAACTCCCTAATACTGCCTACACCTACATCATGTCTTAGCTGTGTGTTCCAGGGGAGTGCAGCTAACTCCCACAGGCTGCCTACACCTACGTCATGTCTTAGCTGTGTGTTCCAGGGGAGTGCAGCTAACTCCCACAGGCTGCCTACACCTACGTCATGTCTTAGCTGTGTGTTCCAGGGGAGTGCAGCTAACTCCCACAGGCTGCCTACACCTACGTCATGTCTTAGCTGTGTGTTCCAGGGGAGTGAAGCTAACTCCCACAGGCTGCCTACACCTACGTTATGTCTTCCCTATACTCCCCCTGGAACGCCCAGCTAACTCCCATAGAACACCTAAACACCTACGTCATGTCTGCAATCTTCCTGAATAATAAAGTATACAAAAAAAAAAAAAAAAAACTCCCTATTAGAACTATAGGGGCTATGTTACTTCATTTGTATACAATATTAAAATGATATAGTTTGTCATGTATAATGCATATTATTTTTGGTATTGTATATTGTAGTTATTTTGGCTTGTTCCTTTTAATATTTTAAACATAAATATATAATTTAAAATATATATTTATGTTTAAAATAATGAAAAGAACAAGCAAATATAACTATATTTTAAATTATATACAATACTTAAAATGATATGCATTATACATGGCACAGCATATAATTGTAACATTGCATGTAAATGCAATGCTACAATAAATTATTAACCCCTTGTGCACCCTCATCCCCAGTGCAATCTACACTTTTAATCCCTAATCAGCCATAACCTAAAGACCTAACCACTCCCTAACCTGTTAACTTCTAAAACATCACAACCCTGCATTACAGCAAGCCCCCTAATCTATTAAATCCTAATGCACCACAACCCTCCAATGCAAACTACCCCATCACTACTAAATTACCTAAAAGCTAACCCCCCAGACCTTTAAGCTACCACCCCCTGAGTTACAAAAATTAACAAACACTAAAATTACTGAAATTAAAAAAACATTTTACAAAAAAACTACCAAAAATAAAAACACAAAATTATGACTATACTAAAACTAAAGCTCCCTTCACTATAGCAATAGATCTTAGAAGGACTTTTTGTAGGACATTGCCCTAAAGTGACTTAGCTCTTTTTCTATTAACCCTCACCCCCCCCAAAAAAAAAAAAAAGTAATTTAAGCTCTTTGCTCATTTATATATATATTCTTAAAAAAAAAAAACTATCCTAAAAAAACTGTTAAAAAAAAAAAAACCTATAATAAAAAAGATTGCCATGGAAAGGGCATTTGGTAGGGCATTGCCCTTAGAAGGGCATTTGGTAGGGCATTGCTTTAAAGTTATTACAGTACTTTTAGCCATTTAAAAAACCCTATTTTTAAAAAAAACTATTTAAAAAGAAAAAAACACAAAAAGATTGCCCTGAAAAGGGCATTTGGTTGGGCATTGCCCTGGTAAGTGCATTTGGTAGGGTCTTGCCCTATAGTCTAACAGCTCTTTTGCCGGATAGAAAAATAAAAAACATAAAACCCAAAATCTAATTGTATGGTGGCCCTGTCAGCACTTAACATAATTATCAAAATTTCTATTTGGTTTTGATTTTAAAAATAAAAAATGTCAAAGTAAGTAAACATTTTTCTCATTTATACTACACCTTTAAAGGGACAGTGAAGTCATAATTAAACTTTCATGATTCAGATTAAGACTAGCTGATTTGCAAACGCTAATGATAAATGTAATTACCAGTAATTCATTTCCTATGTACCTTTAATTAGAAATTTGACTATAATAATATTTTGTGGAGTTCAATTTAGCTTAAGTGTGAGTATGCAATAATGTGGCCCCCAGCCAATACCACAGTAACAGCTAGATTACGAGTTACGCTATAGGGATTTAACTAATGCAACAAAAATTGCGTTATTTAACCCCCGATAGCGCAACCATTACGAGTTTTCAAACAGCCGGTTGTGAGTGCGATATGGTGCTTTTAAGCTCCATACCGCACAAAATATAAGCTCTGTTTTGACGGACTCATGCACGCTTTCCCCATAGACATTAATGGGGAGAGCGGACTAAAAACTAACACCTGCGATCGCGGAATAAAAAGCTCCGTAACGCAGCCCCATTGATGTCTATAGGGAAAAAAAAAGTTAAGTTTAAACCAAACACCCTAACATAAACCCCACGTCTAAATACCCCTAATCTGCTGCCCCTGACATCGCCGCCACCTACATAATGTTATTAACCCCTAGTCTGCTGCCCCCGATATCGCCGCCACCTAAATAAAGCTATTAACCCCTAATCTGCCGCTCTCGATGTCGCTGCCACTATACTAAAGTTATTAACCCCTATTCTCTTGCACCCCAACATCACTGACACTATAATAAATCTATTTTGTTTGTTTGTTTGTTATTTTATGTAATGTATTTTCTTCTTTTTGGAGTGGGTTTTTATTTTTAGATTAGGGCTTGGGCATTTCATAAAGAGCTAAATGCCTTTTTAAGGGCAATGCCCATACAAATGCCCTTTTCAGGACAATGGGTAGATTTGGTTTTGCTTTATTTTTATTTTGTGGGTTTGGGGGTGCGGGAGGTTGTATACTGTTAGTGGGTATTTGTTTTGTTTTGTAGCAAAAGAGCTGTTAACTTTAGGGCAATGCCCTACAAAAGACCCTTTAAAGGGCCGACAAAAATGCCCTTTTAAGGGCCCTTGGTAGTTTATTTTAGATTAGGCTTTTTTATTTTGGAGTGGGTTTTTTATTTTTTTAAAAGGGTATTAGAATAGGAATAATCTTTATTATTTTGTATAATTTCATTTGTTATATTTTGTTATGGTAGGTTTTTTATTTTTTGTAATTTTAGTGTTTTTTATATTTTGTAATGGTAGTTTTTTATTTTTTGTAATGTTGGGTTTTAGTCTAAGACAACTTAGGTTTTATTTGAAGGTAAGTTTGTATTTATTTTAACTAGGTAGTTAATAAATAGTTAATAACTATTTACTAACTAGTCTACCTAGTTAAAATAAATACAAACTTACATGTGAAAAAAAAATCCTAAACTAGCTACAATATAGGAGGATCACAGCTTCAAGTGCGGAACTCACAGAGCAGACAGCAACGCCCCCGGCACTCACATGGCGTTCTGCCATAACTGTGCAGTGAAGTGCTATCACTCAGTACTCCGGGAGTAGAATAGGAGGTGAGAGGGGGCCTTGCAACGGCAACTCAAGTGGAGATGGTGTGGAGGTGGCCTGGAGGAGGGTGTAGAGTATCGGGAGTGACTGCTGCATTAGGCAACGCTGCCGGATCCCTCTTTGTCATAGGAAAAGCCACAGCAGGCCACACAGCAGCGAGATAAACAGGGGGCAAGGTCCTTCAAAGAGAGGAACTATAGACAGTGTGATGTGCAGGCTGCAGGGACATATTATACATAAAGTGGGGGATAACTGTAAAGAAAAGTAAGCTAGATGTGCTGCAGAAGGGGTCAATGTAAACTTGCATCCCAGATTATCTGTGCACACACAGGTCTAAGCATTCTGACAAGGTACAGCAACTACGGTGCATTGAAGATATAAGAGCAACCACTGTACCCCCAGCACCAGCAATTTTGTGTGTCACAGGTGCATGCTCCATGCTGTTGCTTTACTTGAGTGTTTAAAGCAGCTATCTGCCAATTGCAATTCCACACATCTTCCTACATGATTGTCAGTGGTCATGCCTAGCAGGAGATTGAATAAACCAGACAAAAATAATAAATCCAAATCTATTCATCAATTCCTAAAAGCTCCAGACGCAGCCTCCACGACTACAGACATGGAGAAAACATCAGCCCTGGTGGTTGCGGCAACACAAAAATCACCAATAGACCCAGGGAACAGCACTCCACTAACCATAGATGATCTCAGAACCTTGTGCACAAAGGAAGACATAAAAGAAATAATTGGAGAAGTAAAGGGCTGGTATGGTGAAATCAAAAAAAGACTTTTTCACTAGTAGGGTTTCAACGCTAGAGGAAAGTCATAATACTGCTTTTAATGATATACAGCACATCTCAAAGCTAGCTTATGAGCAGGAAGAGACTATCCATCATCTGCTTGAAAGAGTTGAAGACCTTGATAACAGAGGTAGGCGCAACAACCTGCGCATAAGGGGTGTCCCTGAAACAGTCCAACAGAATGCTATATAAGGATGCCTTCAGAATCTGTTTAGAACCCTTAAAGGTACAAGTGAATCCCCGGATGTCTGTATTGAAAGAGCGCATAGAGCTTTGCGCGCTAAACCACCACCTAAAGCCCCACCTAGAAACATAATACTAAAACTACTTAATCACAAAGACCGTGAGGAAATCTTATGCCATGCCAGGCAGAAACAGAAATTTACCCACACAGGCAACCACATCCAGATCTTTGCTGATCTCTGCCCAGCAACACTTCATAAGAGAAGGGAGCTACACTTTGTTACTTCAATATTAAGAGAACAGACAATACCTTACCGCTGGGGATTCCCTGTTAGCATCATTGCCACCAAAGACAACATCACAGCTGTATACAAAACTCTGGATGATCTCCCCCGCTTCAACAAGGCTTTACAACTCAACATCAAGCAAACAGTAGAAGATGAGCCCCATCTGACAGAGAAATTCCAACTAGGCAGGCCTAGGGTCACAGCGTCGCAGATAGAACAGCCACCGCCTTATTCTCCAGTGAGAATACAAACTACAGACGTGGCTGACACATCATATGGGACTATGTCAATACTGGACTGTTTATCTGAAACTACCCTGGTAGCTTAAGGTCGTATGTTTATCTTTACCTTAAATATGTTTTGTAATTTGTTTGGGGGTGGGGATACTACCCTTAGATTTGATTTTACTGTTATTATAATTGAATTATTTGTTGTTATAAGGTTGAATGCAATAATAGTTAATAACAACGTTATTGACTTCTTGTTCAGAAGAAACTGAGCACTGCATATTGTTTTACTGTTTATATTATCAGTAGAGGCATAGTATTGCAAGCAAGACGCACACCAAGACACTGAGACAGACAAAATCATGCTAGACTACCAGATAACAATCAGGGAACTGAATATTTGTAGGACACGATTTCACATCAATATCAACTAGTTTTACAGTGGTTATACCAGTAAGGAGATTGACTATGCATTCACTCACACTTACAATGGTAAACATAAATGGCCTAAATAGTCCGGAAAAGAGATCTATGGTTTTCAGAAATCTATACAAAAACACGGGTGATATACTGCTAATACAGGAAACACATTTCAAGAGAGGCAAAGAACCAAGACTACTATCACACAAATATAGAAACGTATTTTTGGCCTCAGGGACATCAAAAAAAGGCGGAGTAGGCATTTTATTTAAAAACGCAGTCCAATTTCAACCCACGTATATAGAAAGAGACAAAAATGGAAGGTACATAATTCTAGTGGGCCTCTTATTTAACAGACCAATCACCATTGCAAACTTATACCTCCCAAACAAAGATCAACATCATATATTCAAAACTATCTTTCACTCATTACTGGCCCACACCAAAGGAACTTTGTTCCTCGGAGGGGACTTTAATCTACCATTAGATCCACAAATAGACACATCTACCGGGTCCACTTGTACACCCAAGCGAGTGATTAAAACTGTTAGGAGTTTTTTGCACCAGCTGAAATTACATGATGTATGGAGAGTGATGAATACACAAACCAGGGATTACACGTTTTACTCAAACCCACATAACACGTTTACCAGAATAGACTATATATTTTTGGATCAATTAGTGCTAACTCTGATCACAGACTCTAAGATTCTACCCACCACGTGGGCGGATCACGCCCCCATACAATGTGGGGTGGAATGGCAAGACATCCCACAGAAAACAGAATAGAAAGGACACTAGACAATTACTTTAGAGAAAATGCTGTGGTGGACACACCTGATGGGATGGTTTGGGAGGCACACAAGTGTGTAGTCAGAGCGGAACTTATAGCAAGAAAGGCAAGGGAAAAAAAGGAGAACAGACAATTCCTAAACTCCACATCGCAAATAGGGTATTGGGAGAAAGAACATAAGTCAAACCCACAATCTTCAGACATACTAAAAGATTTACAAAAGGCCAGGCAATCATTAAGGAATTACCTCACAAAAGAATATCAAAGAAAAGCCGCATTCCTAAAACAAAAATATTTCGATGTTAGGGACAAGACAGGCACATCACTAGCTTTGAGACGATGGCAACTCAACACACATGTCCATTATATCAGAAACAAACAGGGGGCCACACATAAAGATAGTAAGAGCATTGCTGAGACATTTAGACAATACTATACATTGCTATATAATATACCGGAAGCAGCTACATCACAGAGTATTGAGGGCTACCTAGCAGATTTAAATCTCTCTAAGCTAGAGGCAGAGGAAACCAGTAGTCTGGAGCTTCCTATAACCGTAGATGAAATAAAAAAAAAGCCATAAAGTCTATGCCAAGCGGTAAATGCCCGGGCCCAGACGGTTTTGGCATGAAGTACTATAAAACCTACCCTCACCACCTAATTTCCCTGTTAGCAAAAATGTTCAATTCACTCTTAAACACTAATGGATTCACAGAAAGCATGTTAGAAGCTCATATCACTGTTTTACTGAAGCCAGGGAGGGAACCAAATATACCTGAGAATTTCCGCCCGATTTCACTATTGAACTCGGACGTTAAAATCTTCGCTAAAATCTTAGCTCATAGAATAAACCAGTTTCATCCCAAATTAATAAATACGGATAAGGCAGGTTTTATCCCAGGGAGAGAAGCTAAGGACAACACCCTAAAGGCCTTACAACTTATATCTTATGTCAAACACAACAAAATACCGGCGGTTCTGATATCTACGGATGCAGAGAAAGCCTTCGATAGGGTAAATTGGCAATTCCTAAAAGCAGTAATGCACAAAATGAAATTTGGCGATAAATTTATTCAATATGTTTTCTCCCTATACACATGCCCCATGGCTCTGATTAAAGTGAATGGCATACTATCAGATGCATTTTACATTAGAAATGGAACTAGGCAGGGATGCCCACTCTCCCCAGTCCTCTTCGCAATCTCAATAGAAGCATTGGCACAAACGATAAGGAATAACACACAAGTCAAAGGCATACAGGTAGGGAACACAGAACACAAGCTTGCCCTGTCTGCTGATGATGTTCTACTCACACTCACGGAGCTAGAGAAGTCCTTACCAAACACACTAGAAATACTCCAAAGTTTGGGAAAGTATCTCATTTTCTAATAAACACTAACAAATCTGAGATGTTAAACCTAACATATGATGAAAAAAGATTTCAACAACTGACACAAAATTGCCCACTTAAAATACAAAAACTGAAACTTAAATACCTAGGTATCTTCCTGGCAACAAATGCCAAAATAGTATTCCAGGCTAATTGTAAAAATCTAGAAAATACCCTTATAACAGACCTTTCTAGCTGGAAGAGCAAGTCTATCTCGTGGATAGGTAGAAGAAACGTAATAAAGATGAATGTTCTCCCCAGGCTCTTATATTTATTGCAAAACTCCTATCCACCTTCCACACCAATACCTATCTAAAATTCAATCATTAATGGAACAATTCATTTGGCAAGGAATTAGACCAAGAATAGCTAAACAAACAATGTACTTGCCCAAAGAGAGTGGTGGACTGGAAGTACCAAATATCCATACTTACAAAACAGCAATTGACTTACAAAACCTAGTGGAATGGTGCACAAAAAATGCACATAAGCAATGGGTACAAATTGATAGACATATAATGGAACTGTGTAATTCTGGCATAGCAGCGTGGCTCCCTGCTAAAGAACGTCCGACAACTATCAAACATTACCAGATACTGGAAGAATTTTTCCAGATATGGGATAGACTGATAAACACAACCACATACATATCTAATACTGTCTCCCCCATCCAACCCATATGCAATAACCCCACACTCCCTTGGAACCAAAAGGACAGGCAGGGTAATCCAGGAACTCACATTAAACATAGGATTATCTCAATATTTCTTCAAGAAGGGAAGCTAGGACTTTTGGAACCCACTCTGGATTCACATCCGGATATCATTGTAAACTGGTACTCATACATGCAAATAGGCCACTACATACACATCCCAAGAAGCAGTACCTAACCAGAAAACTAACCCCCTTTGAAACTCTATGTCTATCCGGTAACACCCCCAGACACTTAATTTCTATAATATACAAACAACTACTGAAAGGGGATGCACAAAAATTACCTAACTACACTTCGAGCATGGGAGAAGGAGCTAGGACTAGACTTAACAGAGAAAGACTGGCAAAGAGCATTTCTTGAGACTAAGAGATCGTCCATTTCGGTAAGGATATTGGAAACACATTATAAGTTTCTTATGAGATGGTACCTTATACCCAGTAGACTGAGTAAAATACACAAGACAGTAAGTAATAAATGCTGGAGGGGTTGCGGGGAGGAGGGTAATCTAACACACGTTTGGTGGAATTGTAACAACCTAGACACATTCTGGATGGAGGTCCTTGGACATATGTCAGTCATGGTGGGAAAGCAAATACCTAATGACCCACTAATCCTCCTATATTTGTCTCTCCCCAAAATCAATAATAGTGAAGCCAAACACCTCCTTATTCTAATGATTAATAGCGCCAAATCACTAATTCCCAAACACTGGAAATCGAACATAACACCCATAGTAGAGGACTGGAAGTCACAAGTGGTGAATTTTCTCAACCTTGAAAGATACCACCATTTACAATCAGGCACCACATAAACACACAAATTAATGACACTCATGTGGAAACAACATTTCACCCCCGATTAATGCTCACAAGCCGTCAACCTCAAATACGCTGGAATTCCGCAGTGTATTTGTCTGATTCTCCTAAATTATCAAGCCCTACACACCGGCAAAAGTAGAATATAGTTACGTAAGCTTCGATCCGCCGGACTCAGTCCGACACAGATCGATTCTTACGTCACTTCAGATGTTCGGCACAATCTGACTACTTTTGCTAGTTATCAAAAAACTAGCAGGTACGCTCTGCACTTTTCCGGCCCAGCGTACCTGGTTTTCAATCCACTGCCCTGGAGGTGGCGGACCCCATAGGAATCAATGGGAGTCTGACCATAGCGAAAGTTCATGTTCGCTGCTGCCCGACATCCCATTGATTCCTATGGGAAGTGTGTACACCTAACACCCTAACATGTACCCCGAGTCTAAACACCCCTAATCTGCTCCCCTACACCGCCGCCACCTACATCAAACATGCAAACCCCTAAACTGCCGCTCCCAGACCCCGCCACAACTATAATAAATGTATTAACCCCTAAACCGCCGCTCCCGGACCATGCCGCAACTATAATAAATGTATTAACCCCTAAACCGCCGCTCCCAGACTCTGCCGCCACCTACATAATACCTATTAACCCCTATCCTGCCCCCCTATACCACCGCCACCTATACTAAATTTATTAACCCCTATCCTGTGGATCCTGGAATTAAGGTAGGAAAAATCTGATTGGCTGATACAATCAGCCAATCAGATTCAAGTTCAATCCGATTGGCTGATCCAATCAGCCAATCAGATTGAGCTTGCATTCTATTGGCTGTTTCGATCAGATTTTTCCTACCTTAATTCCGATTGGCTGATAGAATCCTATCAGCCAATCGGAATTCGAGGGACGCCATCTTGGATGACGTCACTTAAAGAAATATCCATTTGTCGGGTAGGTGTCGTTGGAAGGGGATGGCTCCGCTTCGGCTCGCTTGAAGAAGGCTCCACTCCGCTCCGGATGGCTGAAGATTGAAGACGCCGCATGGATGAAGAATTCTATCGGATGGAAGACCTCTTCAGCGCCCCTTGGATGATGACTTCGGCCGCTGCGGATGTCCTCTTCTGTTCCATTGGTGGTCGGCTGGCTGAAGACGGCTAAAGGTAGGATGATCTTCAGGGGGTTAGTGTTAGGTTTTTTTAAGGGGGGGTTGGGTGGGTTAGAGTAGGGGTATGTGGGTGGTGGGTTTTAATGTTGGGGGGTTGTATTTTTTTTTACATGCAAAAGAGCTGAATTCTTTGGGGCATGCCCCGCAAAAGGCCCTTTTAAGGGCTGGTAAGGTAATAGAGCTGCTAACTTTTGTAATTTAGAATAGGGTAGGGCATTTTTTTATTTTGGGGGGCTTTGCTATTTTATTAGGGGGCTTAGATTAGGTGTAATTAGCTTAAAAATCTTGTAATTTTTTTTATTTTTTGTAATTTACGCTTTGTTATGTTTTCTTTTTTTTGCATATCATGTATGACTTTATGGTTTAAATAAAGCTTTTTTGGAAGAAAAAAAATAATAATATTTAAATAGTGTTTGCGATGCGGGAGGGTGGTGGTTTAGGGATTAATAACTTTACTATAATGGGGTCTATGTGGGCGGATGGCAGATTAGGGGTTAATAATTTTTAAATAGTGTTTGCAATGCAGGAGGGGTGGCGGTTTAGGGGTTAATAACTTTAGTATAGTGGGGGCGATGTGGGGGGAGATGGCAGATTAGGGGTTAATAATATTTCAATAGTGTTTGCGATGCAGGCAGTGGTTTAGGGGTTAATTACTTTAGTATAGTGGTGGTGATGTGGGTGGACAGCAGTTTAGGGGTTAATAATATTTAAATAGTGTTTGCGATGTGGGAGGGCGGCGGTTTAGGGGTTAATAACTTTAGTATAGTGGCGGCGATGTCGGGGAGCGGCAGATTAGGGGTTAATAACTTTAAAATAGTGTTTGTGATGCGAGAGGGTGGCAGTTTAGGGGTTAATATGGGTGTTTAGTGTACTTTGTAACAGTTTAGTTGTGAGTTTTATGTAACAGGTTTGTAGCGTAAAACTCATAACTACTGCTTTTAGATTGCGGAACGGATCTTGTCGATATAGACTAGAACACAAGCTTTTTAGCCGCACCACCAAACTCGTAATTGCAGCGCTATAGAAGTCCCATGAAAAAACGTCATTTTTACGTGTGCAGGACTGATGATGCGCTACAGGCTAAAAGGCTTGCGGTACAGCTATACCGACAAGTCTTGTAATAGCTGCGGTGCTGTTTTAACGGTGAAATGGCCATTTTTTCAGCATTAAAACACGAATGCAAAACTCGTAATTTAGGTGTAAGTAATTACTGCTCAGCCCTCCACACAATACAGTTTGACATTCCCAATCTAAAATCAATATAGAAATAAAAATGCAGTGTCTCCTGTTCTTTATAATAAGATTCACCATTGGTTCATTTATCAGAGTAGTATCTTCCTCTATAACATTTACATATTTTTTATGTGTTATTTGACAGTTTGCACTGATATGTGTCTGATTATCCTCTTTTTTTTTTAATGCAAGCCTTTTCGGAACTAAAATATGATAGCTAAAGTCTCTTTTATCCCAATGCATTTGATAACTTAATCATATGTAAAATGTTTATATTGAGATAAAGTCAAAAAATATAACGGGGGGTTAAATAACTAGAACGTTTAAAAATTGAAAATCGATGAACACTTGACATTATTGTTAATGTAGATGATGAGACATTAAAACGTGTGTGTGAAAACATTGCTTGGTGAGTTCACATCTAATAAGCTTTGTTAAAAACTGCAGGAACATTTTAGGCAAAATAATTTAAATACAAGTACTATGAAAAAGGCATATTGTTTAATAGTAATATTGTTGATCAACAAGAACCATATAACAAAGAGTACAATTCTGAATCTCAATTGAGCTACTTTGTAATAACTGGTTTGACATTTGGGACTGGTTGAATGGTAAGGCAGAGCTTTTAGAGAACGAATGAAAGAGAATGGGTATACTGAGAGCAATTGAGATGCAGTACCTTGTAAATTGAATTAATGGTACCATACTATACATTATCATTATCCACCTGTATAACGTCTAGAAAGTTCTACATTGTCGCTGTGGGGGTATATGTAATGTTTTCATGAGGGTAAATGTGTTTATTTCTGACTACCACAGTGTAGTATGGTTTGGAACCACTTTTTGGAATTTGATGAGTATAACAGGAAATATGTGTGATGTTTATAATTTCAAGAGTTGTATTTGTAACATGTCATGGGTAGCTTTATATTCATTGATAGTTTCAACTATATTTTTCTATATGCCACATATCAGATTCCCTCAATATTAAACAGAATATTTTTTTTCACAACATGATAACAAGGTTTCTATTTTTATTTATTTTTTTAGGCTCAATTATCATGTATACATTTCCCAGTGCGCTTCATCAGAGATTGCTAGAGTTTAATATTATCAGAAAGAAAATTGCACCATTTACATACTGTGACATTTTAGAAAAATTACAAAATGAGTTAAAGTGGTAAAGAAGGAATGTACGTCTGTTGCCAAATTTGTAGTTCAAAGCTCAGCTTCAAGTGAAGTTTAATGCATTCTGGTCATACTAGCAGCTTTTTCAGCACAGCAATTGCAGAAAATGTTACAAACCTTTGGTTATTTATGTAATCTTGCATGTTTTATGATGTCTGCGATTGTATTTCTGTATACTGAGAGGAAATCTTTGTCATGAAAATAAAGAGATTTTGTTATGACCTAGAAATATAAACATTGCTATAGTACCTTTAGAACATCTTCATCAGATGACCTGCACTCTACAGCTTCAGAAATATCAGTAACTGTGCCATGGCTGTCTACTGAGACCACTTTAACAGGAACAGCTACTGTCCTACCAGTGAGAATTGCAGTGTTGAGAATCTCAGCCTCCTATAACAAAAAAAAGATTATATTATATTAATTAAGTATTATTTTTCTAAAATTGACTTTATTTAATTGGTTAATGTTAATTTCTAGAAATGTTACTGCAGGGTCAGGGGAACACAGCACACAGCCACCACATTGTTCTTTGGCACACACAATAATGAAATAAATCAGGGTGAGTCAATTGATTTCAATGTTTATTACAACCTGCTCTGCTCAGAGTCTTTAAGCCTCCACTGCTAATAGTGCCTCACTGCTATGGTTGCTGTTGTCTGCTGTTGTCCCTTAGTCATCTTCTCACCTAACATCTTCTCTGAAATTGCTAAGCACCAGTGACATTTTTGGAGTCTAGTATGGCTTAGCTCTACAGCCTGTATAGTACCAAAGCAAGACAGTTTTGATTTTTCTTCTGAATTATCTTTGCATTTATTTTACTTTTTGTGTGCGACCTTGTGTGTACATGAATCTGTTTGTTTACCTGAATGTATTTTGCAAGTGTGTTTGCAAGAGTGTGTCTGTATGCTTTTGTATAACACATGCTTTCATATGTTTGTATAAATCTGTGTGTATGCATGTGTTAATGTGTTTGAATGGTTAGCTCATTGTTTGGATGTGTATATGTAAGTGTGTTTGTATGAATGTTTAGAGTTTCACGATAATCTGTTTTCATTTGCATGTCTGAATGTGTTTTTATGAATTAGTGTATTTACACGTAGTTTGCATGCATGTTGCATAAGTGTGTATTTTCATGTGTGACTATAAGGACTTGTATGAATATGTTTCAATGTGTTATTAAAAAGTGGTAGCATGCTCCTAGTTCATAAAAGGGATATATGATTTTTTTTTTTTTTTAAATGTCCTTAAACACCTGGTGGCCGTGCTTTGCTTCTCAAAACATTGCAACTAAGTTATTAAGTTATTAAGAATATTTTAATTTACCATTAATCACTGTTGCAGTCAAGCAATTAAGGTGAATAAAATCAAGAATTTTCAATATAAAGCACACAGACAAACATTTATACTATGTCATCTGTTAATCTTTTTAGAAAATGTTTTGAGTTCTACTACATTGACATTAATAAACCTGTAACCCTAAAAATAGCAGTAAGGCATGTTTAATCCCTGAGATATTTAAATGCTTGATTAAGTCCTTTAGTAGTTTACATTTCATAATAACATTATATAAAGTAGCAGAAGAAGAAACAGGTTAAATGTGTTCACAAGCAAACTCAATAATAATCAAGATTTGCACTTTGGCCTTTGATCCTATACAAAATGAGCTGTAAAACTCTTTGTAATATTATGACAGCTCTTAGTCTAAAGCATGTATATTATAATAAAGAAGAAAAATACCTAATACTTTGAATGAAATTAGAAAACGTTTAGTACAGTAGTGCACTGTTTTATCTCCTGATCTATCTATGCACTTGGAAATCTACTTATTTTATAATGTTATAACATATACAATCCAGAATTCATCACAGACACAGGTGAAATGTGTTAACAAATGAACACCTTCTGCAAATTATTTAGAATAGGGATTTATTTGTGCTTAAACCATGCATTAAAAATCAGTTTAAATTCTTTATATAACAATTTTGATTATCAAACATTTATATTTAGAGGCCATATAAACCAACGTTGCTGATTCATAACTATATTTGGTTAGTACCCAAAATATGACAAAATCCAGACATAGTTATTCAACATAACTCTGTAAGTCCAGATCACTGTAACACTTACAAAACTGGTATCAATCCCACAATATATGTATAAAACATAAAAGTAATATAACCTAAAAGTTTTATATTTATGGAACTAATGGCTAAGGATTTTCTATTGATACTGTGACCCATACAATTCATCTCCCTACCACATTTATTTAAAAAACAATCTCTAGGGTTTTCTAATGTTTCATGATTGAAATAAATTGTTTTGTACATATTAATACTATTTAAAACTCTGAGCTAAGGTAATCAGGATAAAACGTGTTCAAACAAATTAGTATATCTAATCTTTAAAAAATCACCATTAAACATTGAAAGCTTTGCGTGGCCAGTCATATCAAGACAAACACATATACACATTACAGGAATTTTTACACAGTGTTTTTTAGGCCTTCATATTAGGAAAAGGATTATGGACCACCTCTGATTTGTTTAAAACAGCTTAACAAAATCCCACTGCTGATTTTGGTTTCTGATTTAAAAGTACATTTCATTTCAGCTTGCAATTATATAAACTGCTATTTTCACCAGTAAAGAAAACACAGAGATATCTTTCTGGGCCTGGCATTTTCTTGTTTTTTTTTAGATACATTGTTTTTTCAAAGCATTTCAGTAGCAATCAGCAAATGATAAGACAGAGCAACCAGTCATTATAAACACTTTCTACCCCCTCTTAGATTAATGAAAGTGACAATTACTATAAAAGGAAGAAGGGAATGTATATACTGGTATCCTATTATTTTTTTATTATTATTATTATTACTACCCCTTTTGCTTTTATTTCTAGAACTTTTCTTCTGCAACTAAAATGAGAGGTTTACTATACTGGATTGCTAGAGGTGTATTCTGTACAATACAATTGTTCACATTTCATTTATACATGAAGTGCGGTGTTCGTCACCTACATGACAAAAAGCATAAATTCTGTTAGATTCTCTTAAGTATAATGTATATTGCATCATGTACAACTAACTACATGTCATGACAGAAGGCAGTTCTTTGTTTATAAGTGAATTGCTGATTCCTTTGGACCTCCACTTTGCTTTGCAGCTAGTGACAAAATTAAAAACTAGAATAATTGTGTGTATGAAAAGTATAAGAGATTAAATTGCCCTCTACTCACAGCTACAAGAACTGTAGCAAGAGCAAACAACAAGAACATTTCTTCAAGCCTTTGTGCGCGTTGATACATTTATCTTGCACGCTGACATATTCAATATTTATCATGCAGCTGACACAATGTATTTAAATAAATTGCACCCAGTGGCTAGTGTTCTATTTCAGGTGGAGACAATAACATCTAAAATAGCCATATTAATAGGCTAAAAAAAAAGAGGCAGAAAAATATCTCCTCTATCATTCATTCATCATATATCTGCAAAGAAATCACTGCATATACTTACCTATTTATATGTACAATGTTTCCATCCTTTTTAAATCAGTATAATACCTTCATTACTAGAGCAACATAAAGAATTACTGCAAAGAACAGTAACCATTGGCCGATTGCTGCAGTGCAGCACCTTTGTGGTTAATCTTGCAGCAAATAACATTTAGCATCTGCAAATTTGGGATAAACTTTAGTTTCCTATCAAATAATGCCTGATTTTAAAGTGATTGTAATGTCTGGTACTTAAGACATAGTATATAAGATTAATCTTAAAAACAGGAGCAGTTTCATTCATTACATTTTTAAAAGACCGTTCCTTTGTAAAATAATTACCATTTAGTTATGGCAAACATCCTGCTGTTCCTCTGTCCGCATTTCATACTATTTTTGGTTGATCGAAGATGATTCCAGCTTCATCCAATTGTTGCGTGCCCCTTAAGCTTCCAGCTTGTGGGGCATGCAGCAATTGGATTAAGCTGTTTTCACCATCAATCAACTAAATACAATATTTGATGTGGGCGGATGAACAGCGGGATATTTACCATAACTAAACGGTAATTAT
The DNA here is from genome assembly GCF_027579735.1 of Bombina bombina. Taxonomy (NCBI): domain Eukaryota; kingdom Metazoa; phylum Chordata; class Amphibia; order Anura; family Bombinatoridae; genus Bombina; species Bombina bombina. The sequence continues at coordinate 382,454,239 of NC_069500.1, forward strand.
TTTACAAAGGAAAGCGCTTCAAAAATGTTAATGAATAAAACTGCCGCTGTTTTTAAGATACATTTTATATATTATGTCTTAAAGTGTCAGGCATTACAATCACGTTAAAGCATGGTAGCAAGTGGCATGTATAAAAAAAAACTTAAAGGAGTAAGTGGAGATTAAAAGTACCATTGTAACACAATAAGTGGTAATCAACAACTCCTATTCGGAACAATCGTATGATTGCTATTTTATGATATTTGTATGCACACTTGCGTTATCTACTCTAAAATATGTTCAAAACTAATAACATAAATACAAATCATTAGTATTATATTCTATGGGGTTTATTTAACAAGGACCAAATGGCCCTTGTTCCCGCGCGAGCCTTCAGGCTTGACGGAAACAGCAGTTATGAAACAGCAGTCTAGCTTAGGGGGACTAAGTATTTTTTAGAGGTAAAACAAGCTGTTTAACTTAGGGCAATGCCCTACAAAAGGCCCTTTTAAGGGCTATTGGTAGTTTAGTATTAGATTAGGGGGTGTTTTTATTTTGGGGGGTATTTTTTATTTTTATAGGGGTATTATTTTAGATTTAATTTTTTTATTTTGGGTAGCTTTGTTTATTTTTTTCTGTATTTTTTGTAACTTAAGCTTGGGGATCTGGGCAGAGTTATCACCTAGTATCTATATAATAAATAATTATATTTAGGTATAGATATATACAGATATGTATAGGAACATCTATTTAAAGATACATAGAACATATTCTGCTATGTACAGAACAGTGGAATGTGGGATATTTACAGTAAATACATAGTTAAAACCTTTATTAAATTTGAATATTGCATAAATATGTTTTTTTACATGTCTTCATCTACTTAAAGGGACAGTCTAGTCAAAATTAAACTTTAAAGATTAAGAAAGGGTATGTAATTTTAAAAAAAATTCCAGTTTATTTAGAAACAAGATGGGGATGCTGAGGCGCACACTTCTCTAAGCGTAGTAGTTTGGACAGAATTGCACAAATTTATTTAAGACAAATAAAAACTCACATTTCCAGACCACAAACAATTATGAGGTATGTAAAAGTAACATCAGTGATTATCACGACTCTAGCTTAGTACTGAAAGTGTCCCATACGAAAGTTCTCCTACTGGTTCCGGTTTACAAGCTAGGAATATCTCTGCTGGACATTGGAATTCAGTCAATATCAGGCTGAGTCTCACGAGCACTGAATGTGCATAAAATCCAAAAAGGCTTAAAGGGCCAGTAAACATAAAAGATAATGTTATATATTTCTGCGCATTATATTAGTGCTAGTTTTTTATTATATAATATCTCCAGTGATTTTCTATAAAAATAAAAGGGTTTTCCAGACCCGCACTCTGTGCTCTACTGAGCGGGTCTGGTTTTCCCTCAGAGCGCATCGGGCCGGCTGTTTTGTCACAGACCAGCGCGATCATGCCATTACATTCAATAAAGCTCACTCCTGCTGTCAGACAGAGCAGGAGCGAGCTGCATTGAATGTAATGGCAAGGTCAGCTGGATAGTTAGAACAGCTGAGTGTGACCCTTAGATGGTGGGCGTGGCCTAACACATTTCGTAGGTGACTTCCTACTTCGTCAGAGGCATGCCCACTGTTACTACAACACGTCTATATAAAGAAATAAAATCAATCCCACGTGACTGGTACTCATCCAATCCTGCAAGAGCATATCTGTCTCAGCATATTAAGGTTATTAAGTCTACAATAAACCTAAAAATACATATGCTGTAAAAAAAAAATAATATATATATATATATATATATATATATATATATATATATATATATATAAATATAATAACACTAAAACACTTAAACTGTCTATTGTACTATAACCATGAAGTGCTAGTTTGTAATATTAATACATAAATATATATACACACGCTCTTCATAGTGCAATATCTACAGATGTAATTTAGTGTATGCTTTAATAAATAAGATAAATAAAATTAATTGTAAACATTCCAGTTTACTTTTATAATCAAATTTGCTTTGTTCTCTTGGTAAAGCTAAACCTAGGTTGGCTCGTATGCTAATTTCTAAACCATCAAAGACCACCTCTTATCTCAATGCATTTGACAGTTTTTCACAGCTAGAGGGCTTTAATTCATGTGTGCCATATAGATAACATTGTAATAACCCCCGTAAAGTTACTTATGAGAGGGCACTGATTGGCTACAACACAAGTCTGTCAAAAAAACAGAAATAAGATGGCAGTCTGTAAAGGCTTAACTACAAGGAAATCGCAGAGGTAAAAAAGTATATTAATTTAACAGTGTTGCTTATGCAAAATGCGTAATAATTGGGGAATGGGTAATAAAGGCATTATCTATCTTTTTAAACAATAACAATTATGGAGTAGAGTGTCCATTTAACTGCAAAGGGCTGCAATGCTCTTCTATATATGTCTATATATGTATGTATTTATGTGTTTATATGTGTGTGTGTGTGTGTGTATATATATATATATATATATATATCTGTAAATACATATATACACATATAAATACATAAATGCATATGAGATATTAAAATATATAAATATATATACATACATATGTATTTATGTGTTTACATGTGTATATATATCTGTAAATACATATATACACATATAAATACATAAATGCATATGGGATATGAACATATATAAATATATATACATACACTTCCATACTTAGACATGTATATGTATGTATAACAATGTTTAAGCCCTTTGTCTGCCTTTTTTTTCCCCTAACACCTCAGACCTCATATCTTTGAGCCCTTAATAATACAGGTAGCCCTCAGTTTACACTGGGGTTAGGTTCCAGAAAGAATGGTTGTAAATTGAAACCGTCAATGGGAAGTGAGGGAGATAGGTTCCAGGCCCCTCTCAAAATTGTCATAAGTAACACCTAATACATTATTTTTAAAGCTTTGAAATGAAGACTTCAAATGCTAAACAGCATTATAAACCTAATAAAATAATCACACAACACAGAATATATAATTAAACTAAGTTAAATGAACAAAAAAAATGTGCTAAACAGCATTATAAACCTAATAAAATAATTACACAACACAGACTTCACTTGCATTTTTCTGCAAACAGTTCTTTCTATGCATTCCAATCTGGACTGATTTATAGACAGGAAGATATTGTTCCTTTGAAATCTGCTCGATAGCTCTGGTCTGGTTAGACTGATTAATTTCAGCTTGCTTGGCTTTGCTGCAACACAAGCGGACAGCTCCACCTACTGGCTATTTTAATAAATGCACTGTTTCTCAATGCTTTTCAATTGCAGTCAAATGACTAAAAAAAAAAGGCTGTTATTCTGAAACGGTGTAAATTGAACCGTTGTAAAACGAGGGCCACCTGTACTTTTTATTGTTTATTGTGTAACTGTACTTTGTAATGTATTTTTGATGTGTTTTGTGAACCTTTTTTGTTTTGCAAAACAGTTAACCAGAGTTCTGAGGACACGCTATCCATACGAGCGTTAACTTCAATTGCGCTCAAGCGTTTGCATGTACTTTCAACTTGTAATACGAATGAAAAACCCAATGAGTGTGTAACGGTTAGGGCTCCATTCATAATCTTGCCCTTAATATGTATAAATACGTGTGAAATATATTATTTTAATATTTTATACATGTGTTCTGAAATACATATATTCAAACATTCTCACTTTACTTCAGGTCTGCACTTTTTGTGTTGCATGCTTAAAGGGTCATGAAACCCACATTTTTTATTTCATGATTTAGAAAGAGCATGTAATTTTAAACAACTTTCTAATGTACTTCTATTGTCCAATTTGCTTTATTCTCTTGATATCCTTTGCTGAAAAGCATATCTAGATAGGCTCAGTAGCTGCTGATTGGTGGCTGCACACAGATGCCTTGAGTGATTGGCTCACCCATGTGCATTGCTATTTCTTTAAAAAAAGGATATCTAAAGAATGAAGCAAATTAGATAATAGAAGTAAATTGGAATGTTGTTTAAAATTGTATTCTCTACCTGAATCATGAAAGAAAAATTTGGGGTTTAGTTTCCCTTTAAGCAACACTTAGCTCACCACTTGTATTGTAATATGAAAAACAATAGTGAACCCTGAACTATCCATTAAAGTATAAGGCATGCTAAGAAAAATGTCATCCACACTAAGGGGCCTATCTATCAAGCTCCGAATGGAGCTTGATGCCCCGTGTTTCTGGCGAGTCTTCAGACTCACCAGAAACAGCAGTTATGAAGGAGCGGTCACAAAGACCGCTGCTCCATAACCTGTCCGCCTGCTCTGAGCAGGCGGACAGACATCACCGGAAATCAACCCGATCGAGTATGATCAGGTTGATTGACACCCTCTGCTGGCAGCCCATTGGCCGTGAGTCTGCAGGGGGCGGCGTTGCAACAGCAGCTCTTGTGAGCGTATTGCTCGCCGTATTCAACAAGGTCTGGCGGACCTGATACACACTGTCGGATCAGGTCCACCAGACCTTGATAAATAGAGGCCTAAGAATCGCAAAGAATATCTGGTAAACCTTTTTTTAATATTTACTTGTAATACCAGACTGTGCGCTATTCTTAGCATAGGGTTCCGCTAAGGTAATAGCACCATGTGCTATCAGTTGCAATATGCTTTTAATCTAGGCTGGGATTGGCGTCTACATTTGTAGTATTATCAGCCATAATCCAATAATGTCTTCTATTGAAATTATCAGGGTCTCAAGGTCATTTAAAAATTAAAAGTTTCATATCATTTTAAAATGATTCAAAGAGTGTCAAAAAGTAGTTTAGAATTTTAGAAATAGAAAATAGAAATTGGAATATTTGAAAAGATCTCCAAAATGCCATTTTGGGGCTTTTTCAAGTGCTTTTAGGTGCTGAATTAGGAAATGGACTCTTTAGGTGTTGAATCAGAAAATAGCTAAAATGACCTGAAAAAGCTGTTGAAAAATACCTTTAAAATGGATTGTGATCTCTGAGAATTGGCTCCATGTTAAAAACAGGGCTGCAGGAAATGTGTTATTGTGATGGCATTGAAGCGTAAAAAATTAATTATAATATATTCTCTGAGAAAAATATATGTCATGTTAGGGGTAATATGAACCTGATGGCAGCCATCTTGTTCTTCGCAGCCATCTTGTTCCTCGCAGCCATTTCGTAATGAATAGACTTTATTATACTGGGGTATTATGCAGTGAGAATTATATGCATGTTATGAGTTTCTTTAGCTATTCGGCCTTGCCAATGTACCCTGGCCTAATGCCTAGAAGTAAGATAGAATAAGATAATGTAAACAAGAGGCTTCAGACACTCGGTTGTCTCTGCAGATGGTAGTTTGTTATGATTCTGTAAATATTGTTATGAGAAACTCATGTTCCAGTTTTTCCTTGTAAATTGCTCTGTATAACTGTGTAAGATGACGCGGTCCTAACGTGTCATCCCCTTAACCCTGTATGTCACTATAAGAAAGGCTTGCACTGTGCAATAAACAGAATTGGCTTTCGATCATAATGCTGCGTGGTCTGAGTCATTCTAAGGGGCCCTTATCAGATAATCTACATATGCCTCAGGTGGTACACTAGGCCCCAGGCTTTGGCCTGCGCTGACACCCCCCGTGGGATTATACACCTTACAATTCTTGGTGGCAGCGGTGGGATTCGCAGTGCGTAAGTATGAGTGCTTTTACCATGCTTTCCTTCTGTGAATCTGAACCTAAATTTAGTTGTTTGTGTTTTTTAAAAAAAAAAAAAAAAAAAAAGGTGTAATATATGATAATGATATAAGGTTAAAGGGGTTCCTGTGGTTGAAGCACAGGTTTGCGGAGGTTATAGTCCTGCCGGCAGTTGTGATACCCCTCCAGACAGGTAATCAGTCCTGTGCTGGGACACGACAGGTATTGTGAGTCCTGTCTGTGATAAGCGCGCAAGTAATATATGTATGCCAGTTGACGGGGAGCTTTTAAGATAAGCTACTCCGGGCGAACGTGGCAGTAGAGTGAGTGAGTCTCACGTGTGTTGAAGTTTCCCATATTCATTCCCATAATAGAGTTTTGCTACCCACCTGAAGCTCATGTTGATATCTGATGCTTGCTTTGCTTTGGTTATTTGTGTGGTGCTGCTATATAAAATGATGCTGTGCGTAGAAAATATTAAGTGGCTGTGCATGTTATTATTGTGGCTATTATTGTATTGAGAAAGGGGAACTGCTCATAGATAAGATTGCACAGAGAAAATTACATGTATAAGGTAAAAGAAAAGAAGAGTTAATAGTTTCTGCAAAAGACAGAAATATTTTTTTTAAAACACTGTCAGTAAGTACTGCTGTTTGATAAATAGAGAAATCTCTGTGTTAAAGAATGTAGCAGGCAAAGAAGGGGGGCCACCACTGAGCGCGCACATAGCTCAGAAGAAAAAAAAAAAAGAGAGAAAAGAAATCCTGTCTCCGTTTGTAAGATTTTTTTTGTTTGCTTGCAGTAACAAAACTGAAATTTTGTATATTGAGATGCATAATGTGTGATGGTCTGTAGGTTCTCACTGTGGTATGCGTGTAACAGATTTACTTTGGACCAGGAACAGAATGTATTATTTGAAAATGATTGTCTCAAACCCTGCAAAAGTGGCCATTTTGTGGGGTTTCGGAAAAATAAAGAATGCATTTTGGATTTGGTGATAGGGTAATCTGGTAAATTTTATATGTATGTCGTACGCTATAAATTAGATGTTTTTCTGAGAAAAGGAAAAAGGGAGTGAATCTTTGGTATGCGAGATGAAATGAACTTGTGTGTCTGTATCGTAAGAATGTTTCCTTATGTTTCTCTGTTGGGAAATCAGACGTTTTAAGAAGATATTTTGTAATGTTATTTTATATACCTGTATTTTAAAGTCACCAGCATGTTTTAAGTATGTGGTATTCATATGCAGTTTTAGTTTTAAGTGATAATTGTTTTGCGGCATGTAAAGATATGATATTGTTTTTGCAAGTGAAGTAACGGCTTTGAAAGTGCGATGGTGTGGGATTTTTTGTCACGCTCTGGTAAATATGAAACTGTTTCTGGTATGATTAATGGGTTAACGTATGTTGTATTTGTAACGTCTGTGCACGGCGTGGGTGCACACAATGAAATATATTTATAGGCTGTAATTGAAAGTTTTTCTAAAAGGGCGTCCGTTTTTGTTGCAAGTAAATTAATCTGCAGGTCATGCTACAGTACAGAGGTGAAATTGGTGTGGTAAATCATACAAGCAGCCTAAATTATGGTTAGGATATACATATGTAATTTGCGTGATGAATGGTTAGTCCTTAAAGGGACGGTTCACTGTATCAAGGTGTTGCTATTAATGTATTGTCCATGACTTGTTATACAAGCGGCATATTATCTTATATTTGTCTGGAAAATCAGAGCTCAGTGCGTAGACGGAGCAATAGAAAATTGTCATTTTATTATTTAAAGAACCAGTGCAATAACCCTGTATTAGTAGTTTGCTAAATATATTTTTAGAGACCTTTCTTTGTATATATTTATTTTAAATTTGCTGTTCGGATAGCAGATATTTTTTTTTGCAGCATAACTTAATTCTCTCTGTAATGCAAACTGAAGTGATAAATTGTCTACAATTTTAGTGTAGGGATCCGTGAGACTAGCGGACAGAAAAGAAAAAAAAAAACAAGAAAAAACAGAGGAGTGAAAATATTTAAAGGGATACAGGAAAACTGGTATAACATCTGAGAATTTAAGGGAATATTTACATAAAAGACGATGAGGTTTACTGTAAGCCTAACACTAGTATATTTCACTGTGTTAGCAGTTTCAATTAAAGATTATTTTTAGTTTGGTTAAAATGTCCCTTTAATTAGCCTGCATCCCACTGTGAGTGTGTTCTTATGCTGCTTATGCTTGTTTAGGCTATTTAATGAACGTCAGTATACATTTTTTTATTATAAGGATCATTGGGATTAATTTAAAGGGGAAATTGTATTAGTATTTCTTTTTCAGAAAGCTTATTTTTTTTGTGTTATATGCGGTTGTTATATTTGGCTGGAGAGCTGCAGAATGGGAAATATCAAATTATATACAACGTTAAATCCAATAATTTTGTTGTGGTTAAACTAATTAGCATTTATCAAGTTTTAGTGTGAATTTTATATTTTTAAGCAGTAAACAGTGTTTTCTCCTTTAAGTAAAAATGAAACTTTGAGCTTGCCTCACTATCCTTGAGAAAGACTGATAACACTGTGCATGTTTTGGTTTTCTTTAAAAAAAAAAAAAAAGAAAAGAAGTTTCTCTCTTGTGTTTGGCTTTGTTACAGAGAGAACAATTTGCACTGTACATTTAAAGCGGCAGTACTGGTGTTCTATGTTATAAAAAATGATAACTATAAATTGCTCACTACAAAGAAACAAGTATTTATATTATATTCTGTCATAGAATATAGCTTAAAAAATGATAATTTTATTTCTGTGGCTGTCAAACTGTATCTCACAGATATAACTCTTTGTTATTTAAAATAACCCCCACTGCGTTCAATAAATAAATGAGATATTATTTAATGAAGTGATTTCAGTGACACTTTAAAATATATAGTTATTTGGTTATTAACTAGTCTACCACTATTATTGCAATGACTTTGATTGCTGCTTAACAGTTAAGCCGTGGTCTATAAGGTGTCTAGAAATAAACACCCCTAAAACAAATGATGCACAGTTTATCTGATTCTACTGCATTTATATAACTAGCTAATTTATCTGTTCACAGTTTTGGTTTTATTTATATGGCTTACGTGTATTCTGTCTCTTGGTGTTGTAATGAGATTTATACAGCCTGTGATAAGAGGCAGTCCTCAAAGGTTTAAAAAATTAGCATATAAGCCTACCTATGTTTGGTTTAATCTAGGAAGGTTGGTTAAAATTAAAAGTCCTATCTGAATAATGAATTTTCAATTATCCTAGAATGTCCCTTTAACAGTGGCTACTGTGGTTATCTGATCTTTCCCAAATAAGCGCAATTTTATTTGTGCAATCTGCAACTTAAGTTTCTTGGGCATCTGCTGTGATTGCTTTCTTTGTGTGATATTAAAGTTTTGTACATAGTGGATGTTTTTAATTGTTTGTCATGTTCTGAGTGTGTTGCATTTCAGCGAATGTCAGAATATGTGTTGCAATCTAAGTTAATTGTGGTTGTTTGAAATTTGTGTCAGCAGCTAATGTTTCGTTTTGTGTAAGACAAGAACGATTGGTTTTCATTGTTTGTTATGTTTTTCTCTTTTGTGGACAGCATATTGAATTGTGAAGTGTATTTCATTTTGCTTGCTATTGAGAATTGTCTCTGCATGAGTGGAGTGCATGATTTATTGTTTAGTTTCTTGTTATCTTGTGTTTGCGTGTCACATGAGATGTTTTACGCAAACATGGGGGAAGTATTGATGAGTATTGATGAATATCTTTATGTAATGGAGGTGATTATTTTTACTAGGTGAACCTAAAACGTTTTGAATCTCCTCGTACAATGTTATTGTGTTAATTTCAGATGCCTAAAATGTTTTATTTTTCTATGTGGTTCTTGACACTATATTTGTATTTGCAGGATGAGAGTATGCTGTCTTCAGAGATTGAAACACACTAACTGAATTATTTTTGAGTTTCCATATTTAGGTAAAATCTGTACAGGCAAAATTCCATAAGTGCACTCTTCAAAAGATTAAAGATTGAAAGCAAGTAAACCTTTAAAGAAAGAAAAGATAAAGATGAAAGACCTTTTGTCAAGCTTGTTTTAACCATCATACTGCAGTAAAAAAAGTTACTGAACTATCTTTGGATCCATTCTTTGCTTTGCATGCTGGTACCAGCCCCAGAACTGGACTCTGGGTAATCCATGACTGTTTTCTCTGATGTGTGTCTTCAGGACATAAAGACTATCCTTCTCTGGACTGTGCCTTACCGCTCGATATGGAAGTCCTGTTATGCTGTTACAGGATCAACCAATTAAATTAGGGGAGTATTGTTTTAACTCCATTCCTTATATTGCTTGTTTTGTATTTTCTTGTATTTGTTTTATTTTTATTGATCATATTTGGTCTAAGAAATCATATGCTTCATTGGTATTAGTGCACATTGTAGTTTATGTGCTTAACATAGTAACTTTTTAGATAAAGGTAACTGTGAACTTTGCAGTATTGTACCCTATTGAATGGCCCACTGAGTATAAGAAAATATGTTCAAGGAAAATGCTGCAACATAGCATAATATTTTAGACCCTTCACCCTTTAGAACATAAGGAGGACACGTCTAAGCTAGAAGTTTATAGTAAATATACAGAGAAATGTTTCAGGGAATAGCATAATTATAGTTTATGTATTTTTCCCTTTTATTAATTAGTATGGTATCTGCAAAGTGAATTTGGTCATTCCTGATGTTTGTCAAAGAGAGTAATTCTTACCATAAAGATGTGTTTACCTTTAAAAGAACTTGTAGTTTTAAATGATGTTCTGTTTGTATGCTTTCCTCATACAGGAGTGTGAGAGAATTTAGGTTGGATAATTATAAGCATTATAGATAGCAGCCATCCAGAATAAAGCAACACAAGGTTCTTTTATTTTTTTAGAAGTTCAAAGTGATATTGTAAAGAAATTCATTTATTTTCATTGACTGTTTTCTTTTTTCCATTCTTACTACAGGGCAGGCCTTAGCATAAGTTTTAGCATAAACATTCAGGCCCTTGAGGAAGTCTGACAGGTTTTCACTTGCGTAGTATTCATGAAGTATCATTTAAAAGTGTATAGAGAAGTTGTAAATTATTCTCTGAGAATTCTCTGAGAAATGTCAATGTATTATATATCAACAATGTTTTGTTTGATTTTAAATGACATAGGATGAAAGTGACGTTTTATTTGGACATAATTGTGATTGTATTGCGGTGTGTACTCATCCTGTACTGTTTCTGTTTGCTTCCTAGACTCCCTGTGACTCGAGTGTCTGCTTGTCATGGGTATCCACTGGTTGCCTTGTCTACCCCATGAACAAACCATCAGATTTCCAGTATCTCCCTGCGGAAGAACCGTGGATAAGCACCCCTACTGCAAATGAACTGTTGGAGAACGGTATTATAGCAAAGTGTCAAGGTGCAGCGCTCTCAAATGGACAAATACTGTTCTTAAAGTATTCAGAAGCCACCTAGAGACAGTTGTGCTGTTGCTATGTCATGCTTTACTGTGGAAAAGGAACTGTTGGACATATTGGGGGGGTGCTAGCAATGCAGGTGGAGAGATAGAAGATGCAGCGTTGTTTGGGGGTAGATGGGGGGCTGGTTGGGTCTCTGTGCTGGTAGACCGGTAGTTTTGGGAGGGCTGGAGGATAGATGGAAGGTATTGGAGGGACTGTACCTATATGCAGTAACAATTAGCCTATAAAAGTATATCACGACATGCAAATATTTTTCTCTTTAGTATTCTTATAGAGTTCTGTTACCATAATATAAGGCTTTACTAATTTTCTATGCCTGTCTATTTTTATGTTATTCTGTTAGAATAAAAGGATGGTATGTTAGGGGTAATATGAACCTGATGGCAGCCATCTTGTTCTTCGCAGCCATTTCGTAATGAATAGACTTTATTATACTGGGGTATTATGCAGTGAGAATTATATGCATGTTATGAGTTTCTTTAGCTATTCGGCCTTGCCAATGTACCCTGGCCTAATGCCTAGAAGTAAGATAGAATAAGATAATGTAAACAAGAGGCTTTAGACACTCGGTTGTCTCTGCAGATGGTAGTTTGTTATGACTCTGTAAATATTGTTATGAGAAACTCATGTTCCAGTTTTTCCTTGTAAATTGCTCTGTATAACTGTGTAAGATGACGCGGTCCTAACGTGTCATCCCCTTAACCCTGTATGTCACTATAAGAAAGGCTTGCACTGTGCAATAAACAGAATTGGCTTTCGATCATAATGCTGCGTGGTCTGAGTCATTCTAAGGGGCCCTTATCAGATAATCTACATATGCCTCAGGTGGTACACTAGGCCCCAGGCTTTGGCCTGCGCTGACACCCCCCCGTGGGATTATACACCTTACATGTCACTAAGAAGAAATACATTCAATCTAATAAAGATGCAAATTATTAATTATGCCAGATAAATGTTTAAATGTTACTGTTTCTTTTAGAATCTATAAAAACATGATTTGTTCCTGTCATTGTTTTTCATACTACTCTGTAATACCTCTAACAATCTAGGCTAATAATAATACCTGTGACATTCCATGACCCTTTTAACACTTTGTCTGCCAGAATGAGCTGTTACACTCTCTGGCAGCCAAAAATATGATTCAATACAATAAAATAAAATGGAAATATAATGGTTAGATAAAATAAAGCTTTTCTTGCCCTGCAAGCTGCTACTGTGACAACTGACAGAAATTGAAGGACATTGCAGGATGCAAAACAAAAAAAACAAAAAAGAGAAATATTTCTTTTGAAAGCTTTTGCAGCGGGATCACAATATTCTATACATTTCTTGCTGAGATAGAGAAATGCATGCAATACAATATAATACACATTAAATCACTTTACACCAAAATTGTGTGTATAGTGATACATTTAGAAAAACAATTGATAGAAACTACATTCATTATGATGTCGCAGTGTCAGCTTTGTTTCAGTGTTGGCTGAAGCTTCCTTATAGCTCAGTGCTGAAAGCAAAAACAGCGTTTTTAGCAAATGCCTTTGGGAAAATATCTAACATGTGTCTCACTCTTTTTATCCTTGTGAATGTACCTCCCTTAATAAGAGAAGATGGGGGATCCTCTATATTGCCCATCACAAACAAAACAAACTTGAGGGTCCCTTATTTGAAAGCAGCATTCCTGCTCTTTCAAATCAGTTGCCCTGTGTCCAATGACAAATACCTCTTAGCAATGGATCCATTTTGGCGGTCACAGTGCTTTTTATGAGGCCTTTATTACTGCCTCACAATAATAACATATTTTAAGACACCACAAATATTGAGGTTTCGCAATCCAAACAAGGGGTTTCATGTATAGCTTGTATTGCTTTGTGTACCCTGTAGCTTTCTTTTATGTTTTTGATTGTTCTTGAAAAAGGTGACATAGTTGCAAGTTGAGCATTTTTATTGTTTAGAGCTTCATACTTGCTTTTTTATCTTTGTATAATAAATCCTCTAAAATGAGCCATTTTACTGCTTTTAGGTGGAATAAATCACCTGAACACTTGACTCCCTGTGAGCATTTCCATATAGTGTCTTTCCTGTATATTGCATACTGTGCTATTGTAATTCTTCAATTGCAGCCATTCACAATATCTTGGAGTTGAAAGCTGAACCCCTGCTGGATCTGCACTACCTATTTTGGAATTCTATATTAATCATTTTAACCTGGCAATAACCACAAGCTTCTCTTTTTGTGTTGATGTTACAGCTCAAAGATAGGTTTCAGAATAAATGGGAGAGCTGGGTGAATGTAAAGATATGTGATCATTTGTGAATTTCTATATAATAATATAATTTGTTAGAACTATTTTATAGTTTGGATAAGAGTAGGAACATGCATATATCATTAAAATGGTTTAAGCCGCCCCTCTGGGAAATTATAGGTGTATTCTAGAATGAACATATTATCATGCAAGTGAACATAGTACAATACACTTAGAGTAAATTATAGCAGAATTATCAGTGTGCATCAACTTTGTATATTTTTATATTTAGCATAAAATATACAATTTATTTTTATTGAAAGGTAAAAGGATACGATTCATACACAAGTTGGCTTTTGTTATATATATTTATATAAGAAATTAAATATGCTATGAGAATTACAACAGCAAGAAAGTTTGATATTGAACCCTGCGGAAAAAGACAAGAAAATTGTTGTATAAGACATAGAATGTTACAATAAAAGATGTATGAAACAATAATAAGCATTAGTATCAGATCATAAATTCTAACTCTTTTAAAGACAATTTCTGTAAAGAAGAAAGTTTCCTTGAGGCTTGAGAACGCAAAGAGAAAAGTATTTCCATGCAGCAGTAATCTAAAATATCTAACATTCTATATAACCCTAAAATCCACAAAATAAGTATTGCTAATGGATTCAAACACACAAACATATTCTAGTCATTGTTCTTTAGCAAAACCTCTGTGAGATATTTTTTTTTGTAAAGTTATTGGGCATCACAATAAAGGTAAATGCTTTCTGGCATATGCTTTGATATATTTGTTATTGCCAATAATGGAATAAATCATTAATATTATAATTTTTTAAGAAAGTGCTCCACTATAACATTTCTTTACAGATGATATTTTACTGGTTTTGGAAGAAACAGACATTGGATTAGACTAATTTGTATATGGATTAATATATAGTTTGAAATGTGTCTGTTGATATAACAGAGAATTGATTCAAGTTCAGAAGAAAGATAGATGAACCAAAAAAAGGGTAAATCAGAGGTTACTGATGGTCTTTATGAGAACACAAAGAAATTGCTCTACTGAACAAGCCTTTTACAGACAAGCAAAGAGATTAACTAAAGTATTGTAGAATAAGAAAGGCTATACACATTCAGTAATTCATGAAAGCAAAGAATATTACAATAGAAGAAGCTTTATAAAAATAAAAAAAGCCAACTGAGTAGATATCCCAGATAATAGTAGCATGTAGAAACATTTGAGTTATATTCATCAGAAACATTTCAACATTCTATAAAATATCCAGAAACAGCTATTATAGAGCCAGATTATGAGTGGATTGCTAACTGTGCGCATCACAACTTGAAAGTAAACTTGTTTGCACAAGCACAATTTAATTTAACGCTTATTGGGCAAGTACAACCTCAGAGCTCTGGTTAACTGTCACTCTAAAATACATTTCACAGTACAGTGACGCTCATAATAACACTGTCCGAAAAAAAATATTTTTGAAAAAAGTATTGCAATAAAAAGTTATAAGTTCTCAAAGATATGACGTCTCAGGCTGCAAAGGGTTTTAACATAGAGATATATACATGTCTAAATATATATATTTAAGTGTGTATATATATATATATATATATATATATATATATATATATATATATATAGTCAGTAGGAGATAGCAAACCAGAATACAGTATTCATAAATCCAGAGTGCTACAGAAGCAAACAATTTCCATAACAAAGAGAGCACTTGCTGGGAATTCTTTCCCAAAACTGTTATCTTTAATTTCAAATTAAGGGTGACAGTTTTGGAAAAGAATTCCCAGCGAGTGCTCTCTTTGTTTTATGTATATATATATAGTGGAAAACAGGAGAGCACTCTCACTTTACAGCTAAACTGCCAGGGTGCTAGTGCAGGAAAAACAGAAGTAATAGAAACTTGCACTCGCTGGACTTTTTCAACACACTTTTTACTGTGAGGAAGGGGATACTTTGTCCCCGAAACGTCACCATGTTTTCACAGTAAAAAGTGTGTTGAAAAAGACCAGCAAGTGCAAGTTTCTTTTACGGTTTAGACATTAATGGCTGTGTGTTTAGTTATTTTGAGGGGACAGCAAATTTACACTGTTATAGAGGCTGTTTAATCATTACTTTACACTATAGCAGAGTGTCATTTCTTCAGTGTTGTCACATGAAAATATATAATAAAATATTTACAAAAATGTGAGGGGTGTACTCACTTTTGTGAAATACTGTATATATATATACATATATATATATATATATATATATATATATATATATATATATATATATATATATATATATATATATATAACAGTATCAGATATATATAGAAATATATATTTAATAACAAAAAGTACATTATTTTCTATGTGAAGAACATAGGAATGTAAAATATGTGTTTTGTGCATCATGTTTCTTAAAGGGACAGTCTATTCATTATTTTTTATTGTTTATAAAGATAGATCCCTTTATTACCCATTCCCCTGTTTTGCTTAACCAACACGGATATATTAATATACTTTTTACCTCTGTGATTACCTTGTATCTAAGCCTCTGCAGACTGTCCCCTTATTTCAGTTCTTTTGAAAGACTAGCATTTTAGCTGATCAGTGCTGACTCCTAGTTAACTCCACGGGCGTGAGCACAATGTTATCTATATGGCACACAGGAACTAAACCCTCTAGCTATGAAAAACTGTCAAAATGCATTTAGTTTAGAGGCGACCTTCAAGGGCTTAGAAAATAGCATATGAGCCTAGCTAAGTTTAGCTTTACCAAAAGAACAAAGCAAATTTGATGATAAAAGAAAATTGGAAAGATGTATAAAATGTGATGCCCTATCTGAATCATGAAAATTTAATTTTGACTAGACTGTACCTTTAATTTAGATGTTAACAAGGTCGGGCTAGCGCACTTGAGAACTTAGTATTTTTAATGCGTTATTGAAATAGTTTATATGAAATATAAAAAAAAAATAATATACATTTTTTCCTGTTGTGGGAAATGTTTTTCTTTTTTTTAGTAAATGTGTTTTCCAGATGATTAGAACAGATAAAAAGTATCACTATAATTGTCTTTAGTGTCTTGAAAACTATTCCTGCAAGGCAGGAATCTCGTTTTTAGCACTGAAGGTTTTGTCTAGTAAGTGTGGTTAAACTATTCACATGAATTAATTTAGATTATAGGAATGATGCAATATTTATATCTTTGTTGAGACCTTCTTCATTTCGAGTGTTAAGATAGTAGACCCAGACTGTCTGATTTGCCATTCTATTTCCTCCATTCTTGGGTGGTGCAAGATATTCTGAAATTGTGCCTTTAAGACAACTGGGATCTTGGTTATGTACCACCTTGTAATGTTTTGAGAGGCTATGTCCTTTTTCTCCATTTCTTATAGGCCCTTTTCAATCTTCCTATGTATTGCAAATTGCAGCGGCATTTTATTAAGTATACTATATATTCTGTTTTGCAATAAGTAAGTGAATCAATTGTGTATGTTTTGTTGTTAGAGTTAGATATGACTACTTTTTGTGGTATCGGCATGAATACAACCTTCACAATTTAAATGGCTACATTTGAAAAATCCTTTGCTTTTTTGTCTAACCAGTTATTTGTGATTTTAGCCTGTTTCTGCTTACTTGGTGCTAGGATATTTTTTTAAATGAACATTAAACACTAAACAAATCCAAGATAGAATGATGCTTTAAATAAAAAAGATTAGTCTGAGAATAACATGTAGATGTATTTTTTAAAGTTTAATTAGTTCTTTAAATATTGACAAAATAAGTGTAACGTTTTAGTGCCTATAAAACAATGGGAGCTGTCATGTAGTGATGTCCCGAACTGATCCGCCCCTATGTGTCATCATTGTGGAAACTTTGACCCTTTATGTCACAGCCGCCTGACACATTAGAGCCAATCAACATCAGACACTCCCTCACAGACACTCCCAGCTACTCGGAATCCGCCATTTTAGACTCATAACGACCTTGCTTTCTTAATGAGAGGCCGTGTTGTGTTTTTGCTCCTGACATTAATAGGAAAAACATAGCTAGGCTAGTGTATTTAGTGTCCAGAAGGACTCCACTCATCTCTGCTGCAAGCACAGCACCCCAAAAAGCCCTTTTTAGGGCTATATTTCGTGCCGTTTTTTTTTTTGTTTGTTTTTTTTTATTAGCATTTGCCTGGCTTTCAGCTGTGTGTTTAAGGCTCACAGCATATGCTTTGATTACTGCCACCACTGATATCTCCCTAACAACATTAGTTTAAATTTAACTAACCCAAAAATTTAATTATTTTTCTAGTGTAATTTTTTTTCATTTTCTATCAGGCCAGTGTCACACAGCATATACTCTGGTTCATTGCTCTGTGCCAGCCAGCAGCCACCAGTGTTAATATCCGTTTATAACATTATTTTAAATAAAAAAAAAAAAAATATTTTGCTAGTGTAATCTAATTACATTTACTATCATGCCTGTGTCTGTCAGGCTCACTCAGCATTAATATACCTAATTTTTTTTCAGTCTTTTGGTTAATTGGTCTGTGCCAGGCCGCCACCCAGCACTCATATCAATTCTTCTTCACCTTAATTTTAATATATAAAAAAAAAAAGTTTAAATTTGTTTGCTAGTGTAATCTAATATAATTTTCTATCCGGCCTGTGTGTTTTCCTGACATAGAGAGCCTACTGTGTTTACTTGCTGCCCTCCCTAGTCTATGAGCCACGACTCATATGTGTTTAACCTTTTTTTAATTTCCCCCGCCAAAATATAATTCCAATCATTTTTCTAGTGTAATCGAATAGTATTTTCTATCAGGCGTGTGTGTATCCGACTTACAGAGCCTACTGTTTTTAATAGCTGCCCTTCCAAGGCTATCAGCCACGACTCATATGTATGTGCTTAACCTTTTTCTTAAAATTTACAACAAAAAGTCTTTAAATCATTATGCTAGTGTAATCTAATTGTATTTTCTATCAGGCCTGTGTCTAACTGTCTATCTGACTTACACAGCATACTGTTGTTATAATTGCTGCCCTACGTAGCAGCCAGCCAGTGTGACCACTCATAGAGTCATATGTGCATTGCACTTCTTAACATAATTTTAATATTAAAATCTAAAATTTTAAAATATTTTGCTAGTGTAATCTAACTTAATTTTCTATCAGTCCTGTGTTTTTGTCACTTACACAGCATACTGTGTTAAATTGTTGCCCTAACTACCATCCATGACTCATATCTGCCAGCCTGTCTGCCAGGCCCAAGTAGCCAATTAGTGGCACCAATCACAATTCTTGTAACAGTAATTAAAAAAAAAAAAACATAATTTTTTGGACTGCAAATATTCAGTCTCCTAGTGCCATTGAATTTCATTTACCTCCTGCCTGCCACTGCCAGCCTTTTGTGCCAGGCCGTCTAGCCAACTATTTACACCAATCATAATTGTTGTCACAGACAGTATAGTTAGTAATTTAAATAAAAACATTTTTTAGTGTTGATCTTAATCCTCAGTTTGCTCGTGCCCTAGAATTGCACTTTTCTACTGCCTTCCAAGCCTGTGTGCCAGGCCTACTTGAAAAATATTTACACCAATCATATTTGTTGTCACAGTATTCTTAATAATTAAAAATTAAAATTGTTGGTAATAGTTGTTGTGAATCCTCAGTTTGCTGGTGCCAGTGAATAGCACTTTCCTCCTGCCTTGCAGCCTGCTGTGTGCCCGGCCCACCTAGCCAATTATTGCCAGCAATCATATTTCTTTTAACAGTATTGCAAAAATTGTCAATCATCACTGTTTTGACTGTCAGTAATCAGTCTCCTAGTGTCCTTGAATTGCATTTACCTCCTGCCTGCCAGCCTTTTGTGCCAGGCCGTCTTTCCAACTATTTATACCAATCATAATTGTTGTCACAGTATAGTTACTAATTAAAATTAAAAAATTCTTGATTGTTGATGATCTTAATCCTCAGTTTGCTCCTGCCCAAGAATTGCACTTTTTTACTTCCTTGCACGACTGTGTGCCAGGCCTACTTGAAAAATATTTACACCAATCATATTTGTTGTGACAGTATTCTTAATAATTAAAAATTTAAATTTTTGTTAATAGTTGTTGTGAATCTTCAGTTTGCTGGTGCCATTGAATAGCACTTTTCTCCTGCCTTGCAGCCTGCTGTGAGCCAGGCCCACCTAGCCAATTGTTGCCAGCAATCATATTTCTTTTAACAGTATTGCAAAAATTGTCAATCCTCACTGTTTTGACTGTCAGTAATCAGTCTCCTAGTGTCCTTGAATTGCATCTACCTCCTGCCTGCCAGCCTTTTGTGCCAGGCCATCTTGCCAACTATTTACACCAATCCTAATTTTTTGTCACAGTACAGTTACTAATTAAAATTAAAAAATTCTTGATTGTTGATGATCTTAATCCTCAGTTTGCTCGTGCCCTAGAATTGCACTTTTTTACTTCCTTGCAAGACTGTGTGCCAAGCCTACTTGAAAAATATTTACACCAATCATATTTGTTGTGACAGTATTCTAATAATTAAAAATTAAAATTTTTGGTAATAGTTGTTGTGAATCCTCAGTTTGCTGGTGCCATTGAATAGCACTTTATTTTGTATGGGTAATCATCCAGGCCGTATAGACCTCACCAAATAGGGGGAGTTACAGAGATTAAAGTGCTAAGAATGGTAGTACTTAAAACGCGGCCTAGTTAAAATAGATAGCAGACCGCATGTCTTATTATTATAATTTTTCAGGGTAATCTGGCAGGCCATATAGAACACCCCCGATAGGGGGGGGATAGGGATTAAAGTGCTAAGAAAAGTACTAATTAACACAAGCTAGTTGGGTCCAAGAACGCATGTTTAATTATTAGACTTTATTAGGGTAATTATATATCTAACAAATATATCTATTTCTCTTCTATCGATTCTATCTATCAATCTATGTATATCTATCTATCCTATCTATCAATCTATCTTCTGTCCGGGATGTTTTGAGACAGCCACTTTGGGAATGTTAGTTGATTTAGACCCATTATGGCTTAAAAGCAGACTCTGCATAAACTATGTAATTTTCCATGGGAGTTTTGCCAGGGATCCCCCTCCAGCATGCAACAGTCCAGGTGTTAGTACCCTTGAAACAACTTTTCCATCACTATTGTGGCCAGAAAGAGTCCTTGTAGGTTTTAAAGTTTGTCTGCCTATTGAATTCAATGGCGGTTCGCGGGTTCGCGCACAATACTGGAAGTTCGAGTCCGTCGTTCGCGAACCGAAAATTTTAGGTTCGCGACATCACTACTGCCATGTTGTAACTTATGTTACCTTTTCTGCTGTGGCCAATTAGGGACAGTCATAAATAGGTCACTAGAGTGTGCAGCCAATGGCTGTGTGGAATATAATAATGTTCTGCACTTCCATTTCTAACAGGAACTGAAAAGCTCACAATTTCAGAATGGAATTACAAAATAAATAATGAAAGTGTATTGCAGAGGTTTTAATATTTATTTGATTTATCATTTTACATTACCTTCTCAAAGTGTTTAATGTCCCTTTATGTTTTTGTTTCTTTTAAAGATAATATTAAGTTTGTCTCGTAGTTGTTTAGCTAAAATCTTATCTTCTTTCAGAATTGGCCAGTATTTCTTAATTATTATTTTTTTTTTATTTCTGGAGCTGCTTCATTGTAGGTAGTTACAAAGCCTATTTTTTGATGTGATCTATTTTTACTAATGATTTTAGATTTTTTTATGTAGGAAGCTCTGTCCATTTATTTTACTCTTCTATATTATTTTTTGGCTAATTTTCTAGAGTATATTTTTCTCCATGAATTTAGATTTTAATCCAAGGCTGGTTGTATCCACTATCAGCACAACTATATGTGTTGCTATCTATTGTTTTTTATAGAGTTTTGTAAAAATATTTTCAAGTTCATGAAAAAAACTAGATCTAGAAATTATCTCTCTTTATGTGAGGTTTTGTGTGTAAATGACAGGTGCATCTCATTTAAGTAAATATATTCCACAAAAAAAATTATTACTGAATCCTCAGCTTGCCAAATCAAAATAATATCATCTAATCTTCCCCACCAGATAATATTTTCTCTGTATGGGTTATTGTTATAGATTTATAGATCTTCCCAATATCCCATGTAGAGTTTTGTATAACTGAGTGCCATTGTGGACCCCATTGCAGTACCACCTTTTTGTAAGTAGAACATGTTTTTTAATTTGAAATAGTTTATTTTGTAATAAATGTCTGGTGTTCTGTTGTAAGATCACTGTTTTCGAGAGTAGTTTTAATAGCTCTAATACCTGATGTGCTATATTTGTGTAGAGAGCAGATACATCTAGGGTTACTTATTTATATTTTTTGCCATTTTAATTTAATTATTTCAATTAATATGTGATGAGTCTCTGTTGTATGATTTTAAGGTTGGTACTAATACCCATATAGATATAAAGATATAGAGCTATAGCATACCTGCTGATTATACTCACCTGTCCTTCAAATTCTATTTTAAAGCCCATTATACGTTAAAAGAGTGAATAAAACTGGAGTATTAAAACATTTATTATTTTTTAAACCATAATGGGCTATATTAAAGTGGAGCACTAACTTAAAGGGACAGTAAAGTAAAAAAAAAAAAACTTTCATGATTTGAATAGGGCATGTAATGTTAAACAACTTTCCAATTTACTTTTATTACCAATTTTGCTTTGTTCTCTTGGTATTCTTAGTTGAAAGCTAAATCTAGTAGGTTCATATGCTAATTTCTTAGGCCTTGAAGACTGCCTCTAATCTGAAAGCATTTTGACAGTTTTTCATTACTAGAGGGCGTTAGTTAATGTGTTTCATATAGATAACATTGAGCTCAAGCTCGTGAAGCTCTTAGGAGTCAGCACTGATTGGCTAAAAATGCAAGTAAGTCAAAAAAACTGAAATAAGGGGGCTGTTTGCAGAGGCATAGATACAAGCTAATCACAGAGGTAAAAAGTATATTATTATAACTGTGTTGGTTATGGAAAATTGAGGAATGGGTAATAAAGGGATTATCTACCGTTTTAAACAAAAAAATTCTGGTGTTTATTGTCCCTTTAACAGTTAATGATTAGTGAATTAAATGTCCCCAATTGCCCCCAAAATAAAATGTAGAGTTCCTTTAAAAAAAATATCAGCATCTTTTTTATTTATTTATTATATAACTGCACAAAGCAGTTTTAAGGGGTTAAAGTGAGTGGATGTGGGGTGTTTGAAAGAAAAAAAAAACGGCAATGAAAAGTACCCTTACATTGAGGTCTATGGGGACTGTGTTATAACTGTAAATATTTAAATATATATGTATATGCTTTTATATATATATATATATATATATATATATATATATATATATATATATATATATATATATATATATATATATATTATATATATATATATATATATATATATATATATATATATATATATATATATTTGTATATATATATTTGTATGTGTTGATATATGTATATATACATATAAACACATAAATATATATGGATAGTTAAACTTTGCTGCCCAACGTTGTGTGACTTACCTCCTTCGCTGCATTAGGTTCTGTGCCTTTTCTGTCGGCAACATAATGAGGCCCAAATTGGAGCCAATGGAAGCACGCTCTTATGAATGCAAAGCTTCCATGCATTGTGCTCAACATGTAATACCAGTGCACATATTCATGAGCCGGTATTACTGAGTGGAGCGCAAATATTATGCTTGAGAAAGTGCAATTTTGTGCTCCACTCGTAATCTGGCCCAATAGGTTTTAAACATGTATTTGAATATATACATATATATTTATGTAAATACAAAAAGAACACAGAGCGCAACCCACTCTGAACGTAAAACTGTTTAATGGAAGTTTAAAAAAAGTAAAATGACATATACAAGCAAGGACATACATAAAACATAAATAATGCAGGCATTAAAAAATCACCACTCGGCAAAGTCACCACTTGGCATAGACAGTCATCCGTCTCTTTCCAGCACTTTCCTCCACTGGCTAAGCTGTTTGTGAAGTCCACTGTGATTTTTTGGAAACCCTATCGGGGAGCCCAAGACGTAACCGGAACTAATCACGGCAAGAGGAGCGTCACAGATTCCTATTGATTGGTTGTTGGTTGTTGTAAGCTACTTCAATGTAGCTCGATCCTCCACAGTACACAGAACTCTACGCGTTTCATCGGGTTACGACCCGACTTTTTCAAGAGAATATTATTATCCTGATTGAAGCCTCCTTTTAAACATGGCGGGGAAGGGCACACCCCTGATATGGAAGGATTTAATAGGTTGATGTTCATTGTCCGTGGGTGAACCTAATCAATGAAGTCCATCACGTGCCCTTATAGTAAAAGACTATGAGTGTTCTGAGGAAAACAGAAATAAAGCGCAAGTTAAAACAATACAATTGCGCTAACCTGGCCACTATTAAAATACAAACGTGTTCAATTAATACGACATTATAATATATATCTATGTAAAGTGCACTGTTAATAATATTATAATATAAAAATATAAAATATAATGTATAAAAAACACAATTGCATATATGACCATAATTAGTTTTAGTACAATTCTTCAACCTTAATTAATATAAATACATAATCCCATAAACAAGAATACAATAATAAAAATACACTACATATATTAAAGAATCAATTCATAAAATGGTACTATTATTATACTACATAATATAGTATAATTCTTCAACCTTAATTGATATAAATACATAATCCCATAAACAAGGATACAATAATAAAAATACACTACATATATTAAAGAATCAATTCATAAAATGGTACTATTATTATACTCCATAATATACAATATTCTCCTATGAAACATGAAAGAGCCAGGTCTAATAATACTTTCTGAAGCCTGGGTGCATCTGATATTAGTATGTGGTCAAACCTATTCCTAAACGTACCACTATTCTTACATAAAGGCCTGCAGATCTAAATCAATATTCAGACCTTATGGATTATCAGTATTGAGGGTTCTGAGTTTGTGAATCCAGAATGTTTCACGTTGTCTCATACACCTCAATCTATTGTTGGAACAATTAGGAGGAATCCAGTCTAGTACCATGATTCTTAGGCTCTTATTATTGGCCTCATGTGAATGTTTAAAATGGAAGGGTACACTATGGTTTTCAATTTTATTTTTGATGTTACCAAGATGTTCATTAAAATGGGGAGAGAGTAAGCACTAAAAAGCTTAAAAGGCTAGTAAAAGGTACATTTGAATACATATAAAAATTTACAAATGGCAATCAGACGCATGGATCCATGTCTGACTTAACAAAAAAATATATAATAAACAAATCTAAAAATATCTAAAAATATCCAATGGAGTATAGCATGTGACTTAGTGAGCCAGTGATGAGGAGTTAGAAGGACATGTACATTCAATAATATAAACAACCTAAGTGAGTGATTGAGTGCACACAATAGCTTTCAACAAAGAAAAATAGCATTCACAAAAAAGAAAAATAGCATTCACAAAAAATAGTTTGTTCAAGATGTTCATTAAACCTACTTCTGATCATTCTTTTAGTTCGACTTATGTAATAACAATTACAGTCGGATTTGAGGAGATACACCACAAAATTGGATTTACATGAGCATTTCTGTTTCACCTTGTATGATTTAGTCTGGTCTATATTTTCAAACATATCTCCTCCAATGATGCGACTGCACATTTTACAATTCTTGACCTCACAAGGCCAGGTTCAATTTTTTCTACTTAGCCAGTGGTTGTTGGAGCTTATGGGGGGCTTTCATAGATATAAATCTGGAAGGGGCTAACGTATTTTTAAGATCCATATTTTTTCTAAAAGTGATGGTGGGTTGGTTTGGCAATGATCTCCCTAGAATTGGATCAGAGGTTAAAATTCTCCAATGTTTTTTCAAAAATATTACTTATATCTCTACTTCCCTGGCTATAGGTGGTAATGAATATAATTTCCTCTTTCCCTGAATTGGGAATCTTGTTTCTACTTGTAGGCTCTAACATGGCTCCCCTAGCCATGTTGGAAATTTTGTCTTTAACAGTAGTCAGGAGATTCTTATCATACCCTTTCTCTGTGAACCTATGATCTAATAACTTAGACTCTTCCAAATAGTCCTCGTAGTGGGTACAATTACGGCGTATCCTCTGATACTGACCGAGGGGAATATTGTTCTTCCACCTTGGGAGATGTCCACTGTCGGCATTGAGAAAGCCATTTTTATCCGTGGGTTTTCGAAAGTTCTTAACAGCAACATGGTTATTATGATCTACATACAAAATTAGATCTAAAAACTCAATTGCTTCCCTATGAATCTTACTAGTAAATCTGAGATTCATGTTATTATTATTTAGATGTGCAATGAATTCAGTTGCCTCTTCCTCCTGACCCTTCCATATAAAAATCACTTCATTGATGTACCTAAAGTAATTAATAATTTTGGTGCTAAAAGGATTATGGTTCCAAACAAAACTGTTCTCAAAAAATTCATAAAAAGATTTGCATAGGATGGTGCAAATGTGGTCCCCATCGCTGTACCTCGTAACTTTAAATAAAAATTAGAATCAAATTGAAAATAATTATGCTTTAAAATGAACTCAATAAACTAAAATGAACTCAATGCCTTTTGCAATAAAATCTTTTTGTAATTGGGGATACGGATACTTATAAAAGACTCCCCTTTAATCCAACTACTAAATTCACAAAAGAACTTAATGACATTTTGAGTCAAGCCAAATTAAGCGGAATCTTGAATAATGAGGAATTCTGCTTTTTGCTAGACAGGGACCCCTCCATCTCCATTTTCTACCATCCCCCTAAGGTGCACAAAGCCTTAGTGGATCCACCGGGGAGGCCTATTATATCAGGAATAGGGTCCCTGTCTAGCAACCTCTCCACATATATAGACCATTTTTTGCAACCTCTTGTTCGGAGTACCAGATCCTTTCTGAAAGACACCACTCAAACAATCAGGACCTTTGAAGGTATTAAATGGGAAAAAGAGTTTTTATGGGTGACGTGCGATGTCACGGCCCTTTACACTTGTATTCCCCATGACCAGGGCATTACGGCGGTAGAGGATAGCCTACAGAATAGTCACCTTCCCCAATTACAAAAAGATTTTATTTTAAAAGGCATTGAGTTCATTGAGTTCATTTTAAGGCAATTATTTTCAATTTGATTCTAATTTGTATTTACAGTTACAAGGCACAGCGATGGGGACCACATTTGCCCCATCCTATGTGAATCTTTTTATGAATTTTTTTGAGAACAGTTATGTTTGGAACCATAAACCTTTTAGCACCAAAATTATTAATTACTTTAGGTACATCGATGACGTGATTTTTATATGGAAGGGTCAGGAGGAAGAGGCAACTGAATTCATTGCACATCTAAATAATAATAACATGAATCTCAGATTTACTAGTAAGATTCATAGGGAAGCAATGGAGTTTTTAGATCTAATTTTGTATGTAGATCATAATAACCATGTTGCTGTTAAGAACTTTTGAAAACCCACGGATAAAAATGGCTTTCTCAATGCCGACAGTGGACATCTCCCAAGGTGGAAGAACAATATTCCCCTTGGTCAATATCAGAGGATACGCCGTAATTGTACTCACTACGAGGACTATTTGGAAGAGTTTAAGTTATTAGATCATAGGTTCACAGAGAAAGGGTATGATAAGAATCTCCTGACTACTGTTAAAGACAAAATTTCCAACATGGATAGGGGAGCCATGTTAGAGCCTACAAGTAGAAACAAGATTCCCAATTCAGGGAAAGAGGAAATTAGATTCATTACCACCTATAACCAGGGAAGTAGAGATATAAGTAATATTTTGAAAAAACATTGGAGAATTTTAACCTCTGATCCAATTCTAGGGAGATCATTGCCAAACCAACCCACCATCACTTTTAGAAAAAATAGGGATCTTAAAAATATGTTAGCCCCTTCCAGATTTATATCTATGAAAGCCCCCCATAAGCTCCAACAACCACTGGCTAAGTAGAAAAAATGGAACCTGGCCTTGTGAGGTCAAGAATTGTAACATGTGCAGTCACATCATTGGAGGAGATATGTTTGAAAATATAGACCAGACTAAATCATACAAGGTGAAACAGAAATTCTCATGTAAATCCAATTTTGTGGTGTATCTCCTCAAATGCGACTGTAATTGTTATTACATAGGTCGAACTAAAAGAATGATCAGAAGTAGGTTTAATGAACATCTTGGTAACATCAAAATAAAATTGAAAACCATAGTGTACCCTTCCATTTTAAACATTCATATGAGGCCAATAATAAGAGCCTAAGAATCATGGTACTAGACTGGATTCCTCCTAATTGTTCCAACAATAGATTGAGGTGTCTGAGACAACGTGAAACATTCTGGATTCACAAACTCAGAACCCTCAATACTGATAATCCAAAAGGTCTGAATATAGATTTACATCTGCAGGCCTTTATGTAAGAATAGTGGTACGTTTAGGAATAGGTTTGACCACATACTAATATCAGATGCACCCAGGCTTCAGAAAGTATTATTAGACCTGGCTCTTTCATGTTTCATAGGAGAATATTGTATATTATGGAGTATAATAATAGTACCATTTTATGAATTGATTCTTTAATATATGTAGTGTATTTTTATTATTGTATCCTTGTTTATGGGATTATGTATTTATATCAATTAAGGTTGAAGAATTATACTATATTATGTAGTATAATAATAGTACCATTTTATGAATTGATTCTTTAATATATGTAGTGTATTTTTATTATTGTATTCTTGTTTATGGGATTATGTATTTATATTAATTAAGGTTGAAGAATTGTACTAACACTAATTATGGTCATATATGCAATTGTGGTTTTTATACATTATATTTTATATTTTTATATTATAATATTATTAACAATGCACTTTACATAGATATATATTATAATGTCGTATGAATTGAACACGTTTGTATTTTAATGGTGGCCAGGTTAGCGGCAATTGTATTGTTTTGACTTGCGCTTTATTTCTGTTTTCCTCAGAACACTCATAGTCTTTTACTATAAGGGCACGTGATGGACTTCATTGATTAGGTTCACCCACGGACAATGAACATCAACCTATTAGATCCTTCCATATCGGGGGGGTGCCCTTCCCCGTCATGTTTAAAAGGAGGCTTCAATCAGGATAGTAATATTCTCTTGAAAAAGTCGGGTCGTAACCCGATGAAACGCGTAGAGTTCTGTGTACTGTGGAGGATCGAGCTACATTGAAGTAGCTTACAACAACCAACAACCAATCAATAGGAATCTGTGACGCTCCTCTTGCCATGATTAGTTCCGGTTACATCTTGGGCTTCCCGATAGGGTTTCCGAAAAATCACAGTGGACTTCACAAACAGCTTAGCCGGTGGAAGAACACACAGTGTGCTGGAAAGAGACGGATGACTGTCTATGCCAAGTGGTGACTTTGCCGAGTGGTGATTTTTTAATGCTTGCATTATTTATGTTTTATGTACGTCCTTGCCTGTATATGTAATTTTACTTTTTTTAAACTTCCATTAAACAGTTTTACACTCAGAGTGGGTTGCGCTCTGTGTTCTTTTTGTATTTACAGCTTTTTCCCTGGGAGCAGGAGCACAGTTCATTGCACCCTTCTACAGAGCAGCACCCTCCTATTTCCCACCTTTCTCAGCGTTTTCTTTATCTGGGAAGTATTGTCTATACATATTGATATACATTTCCTTTTCTAGTTATTGTGTAAAACCTCTGTTGGGAGTAATTATTCATTTAGAGTTTCATGTCTGTTAAGCTCGAATTGTATTACGCAAAATTTTCCTTTGCACATTTTGTAGAAACTGAAATACATTTATTGTAACATTTCCTGTGGAGTCAGAGAAGCACAGTCTATATTTGACTTTTTATATATATTTATGTGTTAATATGTGTATATACAATGAAAATACAGTCCCCATAGACCACAATCTAAAGGCACTTTTCAGTGATTTTTTTTTTCTAACACCCCACATCCTCCCACTTTAACCCCTTATAACTACATTGTGCAGTTATTTAACATAAAAATAAAGATGCCTTTAAGTTTAAATTTATAAAATGAACAGTCAATTTATTTTGGAGGAAATTGGGGGACATTTATTTAATTAGCTAGAGGTCTTACCTTTGGTTAATGAACTTGAGCGCAAAGTACACCCGCAAGGTCACGGTAGCATTAACCACCCACTTGTAAATTATTAAATTATTCTGCTGACAATGGGCCAGATTATGAGTGGAGCGCAAAATTGCGCTTTCACAAGCACTGTTTTTGCTCTCCACTAAGTAATACCGGCGCACACACAAGAGCACGCTTCCATAGGCTTCAATGGGAGTGTCGTTCTGATGCCGATAGGCACGGCACAGAACTTAACAAAGCAAAGTGTTTTTTTTGTGCAGCAAAGTTTATATACACATAGTAACACATAAATATATGTATATAAGCATATACATATATATTTACAGTTTTATTGTAGTCCTCATAGACCGCAATGTAAAGGCACTTTACATCCGCTCACTTTAATCCCTTATAACTGCTTCATGCAGTTATTATTTATTTTTTAAAAAGGAACACTACACTTTTTTTTTTTTAATTACCACAGGTCTGACCTCTGGTTAAAGGGATACTAAATCCATTTTTTTTATTTCATGATTCAAATATAGAGCAATTTCAAGCAACTTTCTTATGTACTCCTATTATCATTTTTTCTAAGTTCTCTTGCTATCTTTATTTAAAAAGCAGGAATGTAAAGCTTAGGAGCCAGCCCATTTTTGGAGCCGGCCCATTTTAGGTTCCACACCCTGGACTGTGCTTGCTTATTAGTAGCTACATTTATCCACCAATAAGTAAGCGTAACCTAGGTTCTGAACCAAAAATGTGCTGGCTCCTAAGCTTTACATTCTCCTTTTTAAAAAATGATAATAGAAGTAAATTAGAAAATTGATTAAAATTGCATGCTCTATCTGAATTATTAAAGAAAAATTTTGGGTTAGTATCCCTTTAATGAAGTTTAATGTAAATTGCTACCTCGAGCATTAGCCAGCCACTCAAAATGGCTCGTTATTTAATGTGAAGCCCGTAAACGGGCAAATTTGCCTGTTTAGGAGCGGACATTAAATTAGCGCTCCACTTGTAATAAAGTCCAATATCTGTAGATGTGTCTATAAAATAAAAACACAGCAATTTGTAGTCATCTCTGAAAAAATTGAAACCTTAAAAGGTTTTGTTTTGAGCTAGGGCACACAGAAAAAAAAATAGCTTACTATTATACCTCTGCGAACTACATGCCCACATTCTACATTTAGGTTGAAATAAATATAAACAGAACATATACTTTTTTTTGTTCAGCATGGCATTTAAAATGGTGCACTGGTGATCTGTAGGCCGCAGTTGAAAGGGGCAACCCTGAAATGTCTCCTCCCACTGCCCTTCCTTTACAAAATGGCTGAATGTACTAATAATCAAAGGCATTGGTTCAGAGAGCACTCTTTGTTCTATTATAAGAAGCAATCCTTTTTCTTGAACAATCAAAGTAATGTTTTGTGAGAAATTGAAAATCTGACTTTTGACAGGAATCTTGGCATACTTTTCCACCCTGCACTTTAGGATGCTTTATAAAAAAAAGGCACAAAAAAGAAAGTTTTCCAAAGGTGCCGAAACCTGCATAAATGCTTTGAAAAAAAAGATTAATCTTCAGATATATTAGAATGATAACTAGCATAAAAGTATATGCTACTTTGCACTGCTGGCTTACAGCATGTGGATATCATTTATCAAAGCTTCCAAAATAAAAGCTGTCCTTACTGCTGGGGCCTGGAAGATATATAATAAAGCAACTTATTGAGATTCTTCTGGTCATGGAGAGATAGTCACAATAAAAGCTACTGATGAAACACTTTACTGTTATGTTTCTTGCTTTTATTAAATTATATTTTAATAATGGTTGAACCATAATTTAAAATGCATATCTAGGTGAGAAACAGAATGTAAAGCACACATTTTTTTTTTAAGAAGATAACCATAATAAAGATACAGCAGGTATTTAGATGAGCTAATTCAGTTTTGTGCAACAATCAGACAGTTAAATGTGGGGACAGATTTATCATTCTCTGAACAGACAAATCGGTTGCATGCAGGGAACTAGTCCGCCCAGGATCGTACATAGCAAGCAGGATTTGCAGCCCATATTTATTGCCTCTCCCTACTGTCATGTAACCAATTGCACAACAGTATCACTTGGATCAGTCCTTGGTGATATAATTTTACCACTTCTTCAGTGGTGAAGTGGTTATGAAGTAACGGTCCAGACTGCTGTTTCTTAAATTGTGATTGCAGTCTCACATGAGCGAGCCTGTACCGTAATGGCCATTCACTGTTTGACAAATCTGCCCCATATGCTGGGTGACTTATTGACTGAGCACGTGAAAGTAAATATCATCCTACTTAACATTTATCGCCCGCTAAATATGTATTTATTTATTCCTTTAAGAACCTAGAACATTTGCACTTTTCATATTAAAGAATACCTCTTATGTTGAGCTGTTTATACATTTAAAGAGTTAACCTTAGTTTTAATTTTTTTGTTCACAGTTTAAGCACAAACAAATGCCTTTACATGCAGAACTAATTTTGTTAACACATTTAACCTGTGTTTGTGATAGATTAGATTACAAGTGGAGTGCAATTGTTACCATAAGTGCAAAATGACAAGTCATTAGATGAAAAAAATATTGTAACCTCACTTGCACAAACTTACGGTAACTAACACTTCCTATACTTTCAAAGAAGAACACAAAGTGGAAACTAACACTTGTATTACAAGTCCATGGTTAGTAGTGTGCATTTTATTAGAAAATAAAAAGTGTAGCATTTTTATTTTTTTAATAAAATAACAGCACCAGGCAGTTTTTGGGGGCTAAAGTTGTCATTTGTGGGGTGTTAGAAAAACAAAAAGCACTGAAAAGTGCCTTTACATTGCGGTCTATGAGAACTGTGTTGCCAGTAAATATATATGTATATGCTTATATACATATATATTTATGTGTTAATATGTGTATATAGACATATTAACACATACATATATATGTATATAATCATATACATATATATTTATATTTGTTGCCCATTGCAGCTTAACTTACCCCCTTCGCTGCGCTAGTTCTCCTGCCAAGTCTCATTTGAGGTTGCGGTCGCATTGCCGGCCACTTCAAATACCAGCGCACAATTGCGGGAGCTGGTATTATAAGTGAAGAGCAAATATCGAGCTTGTGAAAAGCAATTTTGCGCTCCACTCGTAATCTGGCCTGAAGTCGCGATAAAAAAAAACCCATAATTTATGCTAACCTGATAAATTTATTTCTCTTGTAGTGTATCCAGTCCACGGATCATCCATTACTTATGGAATATATTCTCCTTCCCAACAGGAAGTTGCAAGAGTCCACCCACAGCAAAGCTGCTATATAGCTCCTCCCCTAACTGCCATATTCAGTCATTCGACCGAAAACATGCAGAGAAAGGAAAAACCATAGGGTGCAGTGGTGACTGTAGTTCAAATGAAAAAATTACCTGCCTTAAAGTGACAGGGCGGGCCGTGGACTGGATACACTACAAGAGAAATAAATTTATCAGGTAAGCATAAATTATGTTTTCTCTTGTTAAGTGTATCCAGTCCACGGATCATCCATTACTTATGGAATACCCATACCAAAGCTAAAGTACACGGATGATGGGAGGGACAAGGCAGGTACTTAAACGAAAGTTACCACTGCCTGTAAAAAAAACCTTTCTTCCAAAAATAGCTTCCGAAGAAGCAAGGTATCAAATTTGTTAAATTTGAAAAAGTATGAAGCGCAGACCAAGACTCCGTCTTGTAAATCTGTTCAACAGAAGCCACATTTAAAAAAGGCCCAAGTGAAAACCACAGCTCTAGTAGAATGAGCTGCAATCCCTTCAGGAGGCTGCTGTCCAGCAGTCTCATAAGCTAAATGAATTATGCTTTTCAACCAAAAAGACAGAGAGGCTGCTGAAGTCTTTTGACCTCTCCTCTGTCCAGAATAGACAACAAACAAGGTGAACGTTTGATGAAAACTGTAGTAGCTTGTAAGTAAAACTTTAAAGCACAAACCACGTCCAATATTGTGTAATAGACATTCCTTCTTTGAGGAAGGATTAGGATACAAGCATGGAACAACTATCTCTTGAGTGATGTTCTTGTTAGATACCACCTTAGGAAAAAACCCAGGTTGGTACGCAGGACTACCTTATCCGTACGAAGGACCAGATAAGGAGAATCACATTGTAACACAGATAACTTGGAGACTCTACGAGTTGAGGAAATAGCTACCCAAAAGGAACTTTCCAAGATAAAGATTGATATCTATGGAACAAAAAAGGTTCAAACGGAACTTCTTGAAGAGTCTTAAGAACCAGGTTTAAGCTCCATGGTGGAGCAACAGCTTTAAACACAGGCTTGGATCTAACCAAAGCCTGACCAAATGCCTGAACGTCTAGAATACCTGCCAGACGCTGGTGCAAAAAAATAGACAGAGTAAAAATCTGTCCCTTTTAAGGAATTAGCTGACAACCCTTTACTCAAAAACATCTTGGAGAAAAGATAATATCCTGGGAATCCAGGCTTTACTCCATGAGTAACCCTTGGATTCATAACAATCAGATATTTACACCATATCTATGTTCAATTTTCCTAGAGACAGGCTTTCATGTCTGTATTAAGGTATCAATGACTGACTCGGAGAAGCCATGCTTTGATAACATCAAGCATTCAGTCTCCAGGCAGTCCATCTCAGATTAATTCTATTTAGATGGTTGAAAGGACCCTGAAGTAGAGAGACCTGTCTCAGAAGCAGAGGCCGTGATGGAAAGGATGACATGTCCACCAGATCTGCATACCAGGTCCTACGTGGCTACGCAGGCGCTGTCAAAAACACCAAAGCCCTCTCCTGCTTGGTCTTGACCTCCGAAGGAAATCCCACTCCCCCGGAAGAAAAGTCTGACGACTTAGAAAATCCACCTCCCAGTTCTCAACACCTGGGATATGGATAGCTTATAGACAAGAGTGAGTCTCTGTCCAGTGAATTATTGTAAGACTTCTAACATCACTAGGGAACTTCTGTTCCCCCTTGATGGTTGATGTAAGCCACAGTCGTGTATATTGTCCGACTGAGTATGATGTACCTCAGAGTTGCTAACTGAGGCCAAGTCTGAGAGCATGGAATATCACTCCCAGAATATTTATTAGAAGGAGGGTCTCCTCCTAAGTCCACTATCCCTGAGCCTTCAGGGAGTTGCAGACTGCATCCCAACCTAAAAAGGCTGGCATCCATTGTAACAATTGTCCCATCTGACCTGTGGAAGGTCATACCCTTGGACAGATGGACCCGACATAGTCACCAGAGAAGAGAATCTCTGGTCTCTTGGTCCAGGTTCAACAGGGGGATAAATCTGTGTAATCCCCGTTCCTCTGACTGAGCATGCATAGTTGCAGCGGTCTGAAATGTAGACGTGCAAACGGTACTATGTCCCTTGCCTCTACCTATTAAGCCGATTTCATTCATGTACTGAGCCACCGAAGGGCGCGGATGGGATGAAAAACACGGCAGAAATTTAGAAACTTTGACAACCTGGACTCCGTCAGGTAAATTTTCATTTCTACAGAATCTATCAGAGTCCCTAGGAGGGAAACCCTTGAGATTGGGGATAGAGAACTCTTTCCTTGTTCACTTTCCACCCATGTGATCTCAGAAATGCCAGTACTACGTCCGTATGAAACTTGGCAATTTGGATGTTTGACGCCTGTATCAGGATGTCGTCTAACTAAGGGGCCACTTCTATGCCCCGCGGCCTAAGGACCGCCAAAGCGACCCCAGAACCTCCATAAAGATTCTTGGGGCTGTAGATATCCCAAAGGAAAGAGCTACAAACTGGTAATGCCTGTCTAGAAAGGCAAACCTGAAAAACGAAGGTGATCTTTATGCATCACCATGTGAGGATAAGCATCCTTCAAATCCATTGTAGTCCTCTATTGACTCTCCTGGATCATAGTTAAGATGGTACGAATAGTTTCCATCTTAAATGACGGAATTCTGAGGAATTTGTTTAAGATCTTTAGATCCAAAATAGGTCTGAAGGTTCCCTCACCTTGGGAACCACAAACAGATTTGAGTAAAAACTCTGTCCCTGTTCCTCTCTTGGAACTGGATGGATCTCGTACACAATGTAAGAATGCCTCCTTCTTTATCTGGTTTGCAGATAATTGTGAAAGGCGAAATCTCCCCTTTTTTTGGGGGGGGGGGGGGGAATCCTTGAATCCAGAAGATATCTCTGGGATATAAATTCCAATGCCTAGGGATCCTGGGCATCTCTTGCCCACGCCCGGGCGAAGAATGAAAGTCTGCCCCCTATAGGATCCGTTACCGGATAGGGGTCCGTTCCTTCATGCTGCCTTAGAGGCAGCAGCAGGCTCCTTGGCCTGCTTATCTTTGTTTCAGGTCCAATTGTCTCCAGACCGCCTTGGACTGAGCAAAAATTCCCTCTTGTTTTGCCTTAGAGGAAGTGGATGCCACACCTGCCCTGAAGTTTTAAAAGGCACAAAAATTAGACCTTTTTTGGCCCTTGATTCCTATCCTGAGGAAGGGCATGACCTTTTCCTCCAGTGATATAAGCAATAATCTCCTTCACACCAGGCCCGAATAGGGTCTGCCCCTTGAAGGGAAGTTAAGTAGCTTATTTATTAAAGTCACGACAGCTGACCATGATATAAGCCATAGCGCTCTGCGCGCCAGTATAGTAAAAAACAGAATTCTTAGCCGTTAGTCTAGTCAAATGAACAAAGGCATCAGAAAACAAAGGAATTGGCTAGCATAAGCTTGTCAAATATATTCATCCAATGGAGTCGCTAAATGTAAAGCCTCATCAAGAGACTCAACCCAGAACGCCGCAGCAGCAGTGACAGAAGCAATGTATGCAAGGGGCTGCAGGATAAAACCCTGTTGAATAAACATTTTTTATCCATTGGATCTAAAAAGCACAACTGTCCTCGCCAGAGGTAGTAGTACGCTTAGCTAGAGTAGAAACTCTTCTCTCCACCTTAGGAACTGTCTGCCAGAAGTCCCGTGTGGTGGTAACTATTAGAAAACATTCTTCTAAAAAATAGGAGGGGAAGAGAATGGCACACCTGGTCTATCCCATTCCTTATTAAAAAAAAAATTATTAAACCTCTTTAGGTATTGGAAAAACATCAGTACACACCGGCACTGCATATTATTTATCCAGTCTACACAATTTCTCTGGCCCTGCGATTGTACACATTCATTCAGAGCAGCCAAAGCCTCCCTGAGCAACAAGTGGAGGTTCTCAAGCATAAATTTTAAATGTAGAAATATCAGAATCAGGTTAAATCATCTTCCCTGAGTCAAAAAAAAAAATCACCCACAGACTAAGCATATTGTGAGGTAGTATCATACATGGTTCTTAAAGCGTCTGTATGCTCTGTATCTACCCCCAGAGCTATCTGCTTTCCTTTAATTTCAGGTAGTCTGACTAATACTGCTGCCAGAGTATTATTCACCACCTTTGCCATGTCTTGTAAAATAAACGCTATGGACGCCCTTGATGTACTTGGCGCCATTTGAGCGTGAGTCCCTGAAGCAGGAGTCGAAGGGTCTGACACGTGGGGAGAGTTAATCGGCATAACTTTCCCCTCGACAGAATCCCCTGGTAAAATAAACGCTATGGGTGCCCTTGATGTACTTGGCGCCATTTGAGCGTGAGTCCCTAAAGCGGGAGTCAAAAGGTCTGACACGTGGGGAGAGTTAGTCGGCATAACTACCCCACGACAGAATCCTCTGGTGATAATGTTTTTAAAGACAAAAAATGATCTTTATTGTTTAACATGAAATCAGTACATCTGGTACACATTCTAAGATGGGGTTCCACCATGGCTTTAAAACATAATGAACACAGAGCTTCCTCTCTGTCAGACATGTTAGAACAGACTAATAATGAGACTAATAAGCTTGTAAAACACTTTAAATCAAGTTAACAAGCAAATATATAAAACGTTACTGTGCCTTTAAGAGAAACAAATTTTGTCAAAATTTGAAAAACAGTGAAAAAAGGCAGTAAAACAAACAAAATTTTTACAGTACATGTAATAAGGTAACAGAGCATTGCACCCACTTGCAAATGGATGATTAACCCCTTAATGCAAAAAACAGATAAAAAAAACGACATAGACGTTTTTAAAAACAGACACAACAAAACTGCCACAGCAGAGCTGTGGATTACCTTCCCTATAAACGATTTTGGAAGTCTTTTTAGCCCTTTAGAAATGTCCTGTAGTATTCATGGGACTGCTGAGGGAATCTGGATAATTCATTTTGTAATTTTAACTGCGCAAAAAAGCGCTAAATTAGGCCCCTCCCACTCATATTACAACAGTGGGAAGCTTCAGTTAACTGTTTCTATGCAAAATTTAAGCCAGCCATGTGGAAAAACTTAAGCCCCAATAAGTTTTATCACCAAACATATGTTAAAAACGATTAAACATGCCAGCAAACGTTTTAAAACACATTTTTACAAGAGTATGTATCTCTATTAATAAGCCTGATACCAGTCGCTTTTACTGCATTTAAGGCTATACCAACATTACAGTGTTATCCCCAATGTACGTTAAATAATGATTAAACATGCCAGCAAACGTTTTAAAACACATTTTTATAAGAGTATGTATCTCTAATAATAAGCCTGATACCAGTCGCTATCACTGCATTTAAGGCTTTACTTACATTACTTCGGTATCAGCAGTATATTTTTAGTCAATTCCATTCCTAGAAAAATATTTTACTGCACATACCTTCTCTGCAGGAAAATCTGCACGCCATTCCCCCTCTGAAGTACCTCACTCCTCAGAATGTGTGAGAACAGCAAATGGATCTCAGTTACGTCTGCTAAGATCATAGAAAAACGCAGGCAGATTCTTCTTCCAAATACTGCCTGAGAAAAACAGCACACTCCGGTGCCATTTAAAAATAACAAACTTTTGATTGAAGAATAAACTAAGTATAAATCACCACAGACTCTCACGACCTCCTATCTATGTTGAGGCTTGCAAGAGAATGACTGAATATGGCAGTTAGGGGAGGAGCTATATAGCAGCTTTGCTGTGGGTGGACTCTTGCAACTTCCTGTTGGGAAGGAGAATATATTCCATAATAATGGATGATCCGTGGACTGGATACACTTAACAAGAGAAAAGGGAGGCAATCAAAATTCCTAATACCATAAGACAGAATCTTGAAATCCAGAAAGATCATAATCCCTTATGTCTAAATTCCAGAAAATCAAAATGCAGAAAGAACAAAATCCAAAAATTATAAAATCCCTGAAATGCAAAATCCCTAAACTTAAAAAAAACCCTATAGATAGGATGTGCTATCTTTTTGCCTCCGCCTGGGGTCTTCAAGGGGGGGGCGAACATTCACTTCACGTGGATGCCAGAGGATCAACGGGACACCTCCTTTAACCCCCCAGGCTGCTCAGCCAGTCTAACTGGTGATCACTTTTGGATTGTGGTTTTCTTGCAGAATTTTATTGTTTCGGGATTCTGGTTTTCAGATTTTTACAAGTTAATGATTTTATTTTTTCGGAATTTTAATATTCGGGATTATGTTGTGTCGGCATTTTTTAAGTCTCTGTATTTAGAACTTTTGGAGTGCGGCGTTCTGTCTTGTGTACTTCGGTCTTGTGATATAGACCCCCCAAAAAATATTGTGACCTGACTTGCGCAAACTCACGGTAACTAACACTCTCTATACTTTTATTGAGGAGCACAAAGTAGAAACTCACACTTTCATTACAAGCCCATGGTAAACCCTTGTATCTGAGCAATAATAACATTAAAGCTGAAAATATTATACAAAGTGAAAAGCTCTGGTTGAGTCATACAGTACTTCATAAACCACAAACCTGGCCTCTCAAGTTTTATATTCCTATTATTTCAAGAGTTTTTACAATGAGCATTGCTTTTGTGAAAAGGAAAACACACTACTGCCATTTTTTATGTTCTTAAAGGGACAGTGTACTGTAAAATTGATTTTCCTTAGATGTGTTTAAAATCTATAGGAAATTGATCTTTAGGTGTATTTTGTATATGAAATTCTGTATCTGCTAAATAAAATTACAAACTAATTAAATTGACTGAACTTGCAGAGAGATGATCCCATTAAAGTATGTCTATATTCACACAAAATCCTCCTCATCATATCTCTCACTGTATATGCAGTGAGACCAATACTTTGAGAAGACAATAAAAAAGCAACATTTATCACTCCTACTAAAAACAAAAAGTGGTTAAAAACATAATTTCATCTACATGACAATCTGATTATCAGTGTAGAAATAACAGACAATTATGGCATTAATATTTCACAAGACATAGTTGATGGCCATAATAATGAATAAGTGTAATAAACAATGAGACTCTGGTAAACAAACAAAAAAAAAAAACAGCAGGAAAACTCACAGTTAGAAACAAGAGACAAGGCATACACCAACATCACAAAAACACTGTAGGAATGTGTCACACATAACTTCAAAGATAATAAAGACTAATTTTCCTATTGTCCATGAAAAAATGATCTGTCAATAAAGTAATTAAAGGGCCATAATACCCAAATGTTTAAACACTTGAAAGTGATGCAGCATAGTTGTAAAAAGCTGACTAGAAAATATCACCTGAACATCTCTATGTAAAAAAAAAAAGATATTTTACCTCAAAAGTTCCTCAGTAGCCACCTCCCATTGTAAAGGACTTCTAAGCAGCATATTAGTATGTCTGTCCTGGGACAGCCGAAAGGATGAGCCTAGTGCACTCTCATCTTATTTCACCAATCAGGTAAAGGAAGCTTACTATGAAATCTCATGAGAGTTAAGTCAAATCTCATGAGATCACAGTAAGAGTTCATGACCTCAGCACTGCTGATTGGCTGCTGTTCATTTCTTCATTTTTTTTTTTTTTACCTGCAGCTGGGATCAGCTGAGTATAACTTTTTAGATACAAAGAGTATTCCAGCCACCAAATTTTCTTAAAAGACATTTATTTCACATAGGGTCCCAAACAAACAGTTACAACGTTTCAAGCCACACCAGGCTCTTAATCATGTATAATTAGATACACAGGTGAATGCCTTATATACCCTCACCTATTTCAATACATCCTGTGTTGAAATTTAACTGCACAACAGTGCCATCTTGTGGATGCAATAATTCAATGCAACTCCAAGTTCAACATAGGAGGTGAATAAACACATAGATAAAACCACTTAAAAGGACATATACAACCAAGTACAAATTTAAAAAGAGGAACAATGCACAACAGAATTATTTCAATCAACTGATGTTATTTATGTTATTAATAGAGAAAAAGATTTTTATCTTAATACATTATCTCAGATTTTATTAGAGAAAAAGACTCCAGTCAAAATCTTTGTTCATACCCTTTGGCTTCATGCATTCCAGTTTATATACCCAGAACATCTCTCTCATTTTTAATAGTCGTTCCCTATCTCCTCCTATCTCCACCCCTTCTAGGCCTGTCTACTTGTTCAATAATTTGAAACCTAAGTTGACTGATATTGTGACCCATAGAGAGGAAGTGAGAGGAAACTGGAGATTCTTTATTTTTGCATCTAATATTAGATTTGTGTTCAGTTATCCTCTCCCTTACCTTTCTACAGGTCTCGCCAATATAAATTTGGCCACACGGACATTTAATA
This sequence comes from Bombina bombina, assembly GCF_027579735.1. Lineage (NCBI taxonomy): Eukaryota > Metazoa > Chordata > Amphibia > Anura > Bombinatoridae > Bombina > Bombina bombina. Next base: position 382,495,578 of record NC_069500.1, read on the forward strand.
AGATAGATACAGTATGTAGCCCTGCATATAAGATACTTATTTATTTTATATTTCTTCCCAGTAATGGGATGGTGAAAGATTTCTCCCTTAATCATAGAGCTACAGTTGGAACAGTTCAGACATGGGTAGCAACCATACCTCTTAGGCCCAATAGTTTTCTGGCTCTCTTGTTTATAGCTACCAATATCTGAATGTACCAACACATCTTTAATACTTCTGTTTTTCTTATAAGCCACCATTACATTTTCTTTAAATTCTGGATGGCAGTCTTTTATTATATGCCAATTTTTCTTCAAGATACCAGTAATTTTATTACTTAGCCTATTAAATTGTGTGACAAAAATCATACGGTTTGACTTTGTTTTTTGTTTATTTATCTTATCTGAATTGTTCTATTCCAGGATCGCATCTAATTGTTTAAAGATTAAAGATGGAGGATAATTTCTATTTATAAATTTGTTCGCCATTTGTTCCAACCTATATTTACATTGTTCTTGATCTGATACTATTCTTTTCACATGAGTAAACTGACTTGGGAATTGCCTGAAAAATATTTTCTGGATGGTAGCTCCTCCTATATTTCAACAAGTTATTCCTGTCAGTACTCTTTGTGTAAAGATCAGTATATAGAAATGCTTCCTTATTATAAACAATAGTATCAAGATACTCAATCCTCACCTCATTCATAGTCAGTGTAAACTTTAAACCCGTAACTGATCCTGTACAAATGACAGGAGGCTACCAACGTCGCCCCCCCCCCCCACACGCCAAACACATCATCAATATATCTCCCCCAGGAGGCGCCATAACGTTGAAAAGATGAATGAGAATATACAAAATATTCTTCAAAATTATTCATGAAAATATTGGCGTATGTGGGGGCGACGTTGGAGCCCATTGCCGTTCCCTGTCTTTGTAAATAATATGTATCTCCAAACAAGAAATAATTTTGATATAGTATGATAGATAATAATTCAACAAGAAACCCAATTTCTGTTTCAGTATAGTCACTATTAGATCTCAATGTATTCTCAACAGCTTCAACCCCACTAGTATGTTTTATTGAGGTATATAGACTGGAAACGTCTAAAGTAAATAAAATACATTTATCTCCAACATATCCAAGATCTTTAATTTTGTTTAGGAAGTCTTTAGTATCTCTAACATAGGAATTTGCTTGTTTTACAAATGGCTGTAATATTTTATCTAAAAAAACAGAGATAGATGAAAAAACATAACCCATTCCTGCCACAATTGGTCTACCAGGGGGTTTCTCTTTAGCCTTATGTATCTTGGGCAAAACATATATAACTGGTCTAATCGGATTATCAACATATAAAGCGTCTCTAAATGATTCTGTGCTAACTCCCCTCTTAACTGCGAGGTCTAAGAAGTTTTTAATTTCTTTATTGATATCAATGGTTGGATCTCTACATAGTATTTGGTATACTTGATTATCAGATAGTTGTCTATTAATTTCTGCCACATAATCTATTCTGTCCAAAAGAACAATGGCTCCGCCCTTATCGGCTTCTTTAATGATTATCTCTTTATTATTCTTTAATTTCTCAATAGCAAGTTTATCTTTTTTGTTCTTTTGTACCAATTTCTTTTTTCTCTCTCTCTTAAAAAGAATATCAATTTCTTTTTGTACCAAACTCATAGGTGGCTAAGCTATGTGTAGCTGTGGGTGTAAAAGTGCTTTTTCTGGAGATACCATAATCTCTAATATTTTTAAATCTAGTGACATTAGTGTTGTCAGTGCTTGGTGTTTGTGCATAATCCCTTTGCATAGCAAAGTAAATGTTTAATTTAAGTTTTCTATAAAATTTCTGCAAATCTTTTTACACAGAACTTACTCTGCTGAGCTGAGGAGATTGTGATGTAAAATATCTTCCTTTTTTACATAGAGATGCTCAGGTGATATTTTCCTGTCAGTTTTTTACAGTTATACTGCATTAGTTTCAAGTGATTTAGCATATGAGTATTATGTCCCTTTAATGTCACATTCTTTATTCATACCCAATGGATATTAGTTTCTTAGCTTTAGGATCCAAAAGAGCTCTTTCTTGTCCAAAATTTTATTTTTGTCACCCCCTCTTAAAGGTGTAGCTACCACATCTATGACTTGCAAAGAAGTGTTCGCTATGTTGGTAAGGTGGAAGATGTTAAAGTGGTTTGCCACTGTAGAGTCTTTATTATAATTTGTTATATCCCGCACATCCTCATTAATGGCTGTGTTCTGCACATCCATTTCTAATAGGAACTTAAAAGCTCACAATTTCACAATAGAATTAGAGCAAAAAGGGACAAAATAAATAATGAAAGTATATTGCAGATTATTTAATATATATGATTTATAATTTTATATTACCTCCTCAAATTGTCCCTTTTAGTATTGAAATTTACAGTAGGCAGAAACAGTTATTTCAAATGACAAAATAAATGTAAAGCTATTTGTAAACAATTTAATAAACTCCAGCTGATAAAATGGATCATTAGAGATAAATTAAAGGAGAAAAAAATGACTATACTTTTAATATACAAAGGTCTAGGTTCATTTAAGGCTATTTTTGTATAGTATGTTATGTTTTATAGGGGATGCGACTCACAGTCACACATATGCATTCCTGTTAAATAATGTAGGTGAAATCTCTGAAGTGCACTATTGTGACCGTGTTTGGAATTTGTGTGCATGGAGTGCATGGAAGCACGACATCAACTGTAACACCCAGTGACGAAGGAGAAATCTCATTTGAAGGTTTCCTAGGCCATGTTACAAGGCAGCAAGTTCACACTTTACAGTTTCTGTTCTTTTAAAACCCTGTATAAGAAAATATTATAAGTCCTATACATACAAACCTGTACTTGTCATCTTGTTTTAAGAACATAATGGAACAAAATAGCGCGTTAATGGTTACGTGCAAGCAATATTAGGTTTATCATGCCTGTTTGTGCACATCGGGAACAGCGTGCGTATTTCAAGTTGAAAGTAAATGCGTTTACTTGAGCGCAATTGAAGTTAACGTGGGTCAGGTTAGCACGACATTAAAGCTCTGGTTAGCTGTTATGCTCAAATAAAAACAGAGAGTCCAGCACTCACTTAAAAAGCTCTCAGCTAAGATTAAAAGAAAAAATTGAAGAGTTAGTTATCTAATCTGGCCAAATGGGATAAGCCCAGGTACCACGTTAGTCCCTAAACAGCCACACAATGCACGCTCTCAATCCAACTACCTGGGAACAAGTGAAGGGTGCACAGGCTTATGTAATCACCCTAGACATATACAAAACACAGAAGGGGACTGCACTCTCAGACCGGACTGGGTACACATCCCATGAACCTGCAACATGCACAGCCCTGGGTGCACAATAGCACTCTCAGGAAGCTGCACTTTCCCCAGAGTCACAGGCAGTTAACCCCAGACAGGTCTGGGTGCAAGACCCATAGGGAAAATTACAAAACAAATTAATACAGCACACAGAGAAAGTCCAGCACTAACAAGCTCTCAGCTAAGAATAAAAGCAAAAATGGAAGAGTTAGTTACCGCATCTGGCCAAATGGGTTAAGCCCAGGTACCATGTCAAGGTCTTTTCCGAAACCTGAGTCCCTAAAGAGCCACACAATACAAGCTCTCAATCCAACAAACTGGGAACAAGTAAAGTGTGCCCAGGCTTATGTAATCACCCTAGACATATACAAGAGCTTCCGTGTTTTGTATATATATATATATATATATATAGGTATAGACATATATTTTACCAGATATATGTAGATATATGTTTTTATGAATTTATAGAACATATTCTGTTTAGACACCAATCAGCAAGCGCAACCCAGGGGCTGAACCAAAAATGGTCTGACTCCTAAACTTACCAAGAGAACAAAGAAAAATTGATAATTGGAGTAAATTAGAAAGTTGCTTAAAATTGCATGCTGTATCTGAATCATGAAAGTCTAATTTTGACTAAAATATCCCTTTAACCCCTAAATGACCAACGACATACAGGGTACGTCCTACAAAAAACAGTCTTTAACGACCAAAGACGTACCCTGTACGTTTCTAGTGTTTTCAATCGGTGGAAGCGATCATGATCGCTTCCAGCCACTTTCATGTTATTGCAGTGATGCCTCGATATTGAGGCATCCTGCAATAGCATTTTTTAGCCATCCGATGCAGAGACAGCCACTCTGTGGCCCTCTCTGCATCGGCCATAAATGGTCACAATCGTTGGTGGGTGAGAGCCATTGAAGGGTGAAGGGCGGCCATTGATGGGGGAGCGCACACAGGCGTGCATGAGTGAACGGTGGGCAGGTGTGCACGGGGGCAGGAGTGAGTGGGATTGCTACACTAGGGCACAATATGTTTAGGGTAAGGAGGGAGAGAGGACGGGTGAAATTTTTATCTAAGGGATATGGGAGGGAGACAACTGCCAGTACCCAAGATGTTGGACAAAAAGGTAGAGGGGGAGGGTTAGAGAGCTGTTTGGGGAGGGGGATTGGGGAGGTAGGGGGCTAAGGGGGGATCCTACACAGCAGAATGTGACTTTTTCTTTTCAAAAACAAACAAAAAAAAACAAAAAACTTATTTTAGTACTGGCACCCCCCCCCCCCACATCGCCAATTTACGGGTTAATAGTTTTATTAATTACTGGAGGAAAATAAGCCTTGCAACTTAAGAGAGGACACTATCCTACTAGTATTGATAAGGAGGACCATGATAGATAGATAGATAGATGATAGATAGAAGTAGCGTCAAAGTCGAGTATAGATAGATGATAGATATATAGATGATAGATAGATAGATAGATAGATAGATAGATAGATAGATAGATAGATAGATAGATGAACTAGCGGTAATGTCGTGTATAGATAGATAGATAGATAGATAGATAGAAAGATAAATAGATAAAATAGTGTCAATGTGGAGGATAAATAGGTAGATAGCAGTAGTGTCAATGTGGATGATAGATAGATAGATGATAGATATATAGATAGAATGATAGATGATAGATAGATAGATAGATAGATAGATAGATAGATGATAGTCAGATAGATAGATAGATAGCAGTGGTGTCAATTTGGAGTATAGATCGACAGATGATAGCTATGATAGATAGATAGATAGATAGATAGATAGATAGATAGATAGATAGATAGATAGATAGATAGATAGATAGATAGATAGATGATAAAAAGATAAATGATAGATAGATAGATAGATAGATAGATAGATAGATAGATAGATAGAATAAAAAAGTGTCAAAGTAGAGTATAGATAGATATATAATAGATAAATAGATGATAGATAGATAGATAGATAGATAGATAGATAAATAGATAGATAGATAGAAAAATAAATCTATAGACACATATATAGATAGATAGAAAGATATATAGATAGATACACTAGTTTTAATGTGGAGGATATATAAGTAGATAGCAGTAGTGTCAATGTGGAGGATAGTTAGATGGATGATAGAAAGATGGATAGATATATAGATAGATAGGTAGATAGACGTTAGTTATAGATAATATATTATATCCTTTCTTTTATAGAATTGTATCAAATTAATTTATCTTCAAAAACCCACTAGATTTCAATTGCAAATTTTGTAGACAAACAATTTAATGAGATTTTTTTCTGAAGGATTATAATATTCCCCGGTTTTGGCAATTTCCTCAGCAGGCTAAACAAGAACTGCACAAAGGTCTTTAATTTAATTACTTCTAGTGATTGTCCCTCACCTAGCTGGAATTTGTCCCTCTTATCCTTATTAGGGATGGGAGAATGTTTCTAAACATTCAAAATTTAAAACAAATTTTTATTCATTCGTTCATTCTAATCGAATTTTGAATGTTTACATAACATTCTAACATTCGATGTTTGAATGTTTGTTTTCAAATTTTTTCAATTACATTCGAAAATATTCGTTCTAATAATAGAATGGTTGGCTTTGTATTATATTCAATATTCGAATTAGATATCTATATGTCACATTCAATTTCGAAATGTAATATTTGAAATCGATTCAATATATCACATTTGATTTCAAAATGTAATATTCAAATTCAATTCCATTTTATCAAATTTGATTTTGTTATGTAATATTCAAATTTGATTTTAATTTCAAAATAGTATTTCTAAGCTAAAATTTTCTTTTGTAATGTAATATTCAAATTCAAATTAGTTTTTATAATTCAGTTATCTTATAAATATTAGAATTATTTAATATTTAAATTTAAATATTTATATCAACTTATTCCATCCCATATGTAAATGTTATAGTTGTAGTTGTTAAAATTTCATTTGACAGGTTTAGTTTTGGAGGAAAGGGACGTACTGGTTTGGTGGTCGTGTTGGAATATTTTGATACTGATATTTTTCTATATACTACTATTATCTATTTGCTTCTGTGGCATCTTTTATTTTTTATTTTTTTGTGGACACAACTGTGGAGGGTGGACTGCACACCATGAGAAGACGCATTTTTTATCTTCATCTTCAATCAATTTCATATATTTTTGGAGAGGTAATATGCGCCTATTATTTTTTATAGGCAAACATTCAGGTGATAGTGATAGGTAGCTACCTGCTTTTACTTTGTGCATTTATTTAGTTGTTTTTTTTTTCTAAGAATTTAATTTGAAAAATTATTCATCTTTATAGTCATTGTAATTTTTTAAGTCTATTCTAAATAGTGTTTCTTAACCAGAAGTGGCCCTAACAGGCCATATTTTCATGATGTCTTGACTAGGGCACAAGTAAACAAATCAGTACCTATGGTGAGAGCCAGGTTAGGTAACAAGGTTACTGATTATTTTACCTTTGCTCCAGTTAAGACGTTCAGAAAATATTGCCTACTAGCCTAGGTTTACTTGAGGACTGTGGTTGAGAAGTACTGATGTTCATCATAGTGATGTTGTACTTGTAATGTAGTGTGGGTTGTGTTTTACTGTGCTAGTCCTGCCTTGTATCTGGGTACCATTGAATGGGCATTGGCAGCCAGTGATGCTGACTGACTAGGGTCTAATTTATATTTGTAGACTAGATTTTCTTTTAGATTTGTGAAGTATGATATGTTAAAAAGATACATTTTGATACATTTCGAATATTCAATTTCAATTGAATGTTTTCGAATTTTATATTCGATTTTCTGAGTCATATTCGAAATAATGCAATCCATTTTGATTTTGAATGTTCATAAAAAATCGAATATACACATTTGAATTTCGAATGTATATTCAATCTTTTATGTACACAATCGAAATCGAAAGTGAAATGACTGTAAATAACATTCGAAAATAGAATTTTTAAGAATATTCGTTCTTATCAACATTCAAATTTGTAATTCGAATTTCAGTAATAACATTTGTTATAACATTCGAATTTGAAAATTTACACATTCACCCATCCCTAATCCTTATGGGAAAACAAACAATTATAGTGCATTATTTTATTTAGACAGTCACTTCTATATCATTAAACCTAAATAGAGTAACCAACATCTGTGTGTTTCCATTATTAATAATAAAAAAAGAATTTGTAAAGCAGTCTAATGCTATTTTTGAAATCACCTTTCATGCCAGCATCTTTTATATTGAATAAATATTAGAAATATTATGGTATGATTCATGGTATGGAAAGAGAAACAAAGGGGAGGTTTGATAGACCCATCTGCAGGAGAATTTAATCAAACTGAAGGTGAAAAGTATCCCACTTACTCTGCAATGTGTAAAATACTTTTAACCAAGAGTAATATAGAAAGGAATACAAGCCTCTGTAAGTAGTTTGTTTCACTCATGACATTCAGAATAAACATTTATAGAAAGCAAAGTGCACTTGCACATAAAGATCTAACAATGTTTATTATAGAGCTGTAAAATAATTCTTTAGAGATTCGTGTCTTGGCAACTTTAAGTTCTACATTGTATAAGATTAATACATATAACACGTTGTCAAGGTGCTTCTTTTTAGTCATTTTGCTTGAGTTGAAGGATATACTAATGTACATTGAATATATTATGAAATTCTGTTAAACTTAAGTACAGATCTGGCAAGAATCATCAATACTAGACCCATATATTCTAAAATAATTTTAACTTCATTCATCTTAAAGTGAAGGTAAACTTTGATGAATGAAAGCCCGTTTTTTAAAAATACTATTAAAAACAGGGGCACTTTCATTCATCAAAGTTTACAAAGCAGCCGTTCAGGGCTTTCTAATGATACCTTATAAGATTACATAAAATAAAGATAAATATGAATTTAATACTGAAAAATGGTGGGAAAATTAAGGAAAAAAGCATTTTTTACCAGTTTTCTTTTTAACCATTTCTACAAAACTAGTGTAGCTAAAAAAACAGTACCTCCAAGTTAATTCATTATGCTGTTCCGATTTTAGGAACACCCCATATATCTATGTTTCCAAGTAATTTATAGCAAATCTAGGCCACATACTGCAAATATTGAATTATTGGTTACATGCTTAAATTTGCTATGCTTGGACTGTAAGCTGAATAACAGTAACCCAATTCAAACTGCTAGACAAACATATATATTTGTAACATTTAGACAAGGCAACCCAAGAAAATCTATCTGGAGGTATTTTGATAAATTATTTTTAACCCTTTTATCATCAAAGGCAGAAAATAAAATCCATTGGACCTATTACCAGCATGCACTGGGGCAAGCTAGTATCTAGGCTTCATTTTAAGAATAAAATCACTGTGACTGGCTGTCACATTGATTGTATACACAGTAACTGCCATTTTTATGAAATGCAGGCATCCAGCAGTAGCATGAGATACACACTGATTGCAGCATGTATCTCATGAATGGAGGTACCCCACTGATATGCATCAGATCACAGGGACACCCTGTCCCTGCGATCGCTAGCCTGGGTTGTCCTCCATTACACTATTTCTACACTAGCTCACTCCTGAGGCATTAGGAATAGCATGGGTATGCCGACACAGGGTTTAGAGGCGTGCTAACAGCCCAGGACATCATTAGTCCTTGAGGGCTTTATGACCAGCACCACACAGGGTATGGCATTGCTTGTTAAGGGATTAATGAAACGCTCAAAAAAAAAAAAAAAAAAAAAAAACTGGTGTCCTATGTCATGATACACACTCTATGAAGCAAGTGCCCTGAAGCTAAATGTGCCAAAAAGTCACCAATATATGGTGCCACAATACTGCTATATTTCTGCGTAACAGCAAGAAGCCATTTTCCTGAACTTTTGCAAAGACTCAAGAATGAGATATTTACACAAGACTTTCAAGAGTATAATCTCTAAATTCTAACCTTCTTATGTAAATGTACCACATGTAAAGCTCTTGTAGTCCAGTCAGGAGAAAAGCTTTATGTAATGTGTTATTATTATTATTTTTATTATTATTATTATGTTATTATTTTTTTAAATATCGTGTTTTCTGTTGTGTTTGTTTATAACATCTGATCAGATTTAGGGATAAATAAGTAAAAATCATATAAAAGTTAATTTTAGAGAATGTACAGTGCAATGTTTAAAAATGATAAGTTATCAAGTTGTATGTTTATCCCAGTCTGAGGTGACAGAGATAAATCACCCTGAACATGTCGTTTACTGGGGGTGATTGACAGGCCCTGCTTTCAAGTGAGTGGGTAATGCAAGAGCAGGGGACAACTCTGTTCAAGTGCAATGATAACTGCCAGTGGCTGACTGCATACACTGTCCGCTTGCTGTGAGGATGGCCAGGCAGGTTCCCGTTGTTTAGTAAATGGAGCCCTATGTTGGAACCTGCAAATTACAATTCCCCTCCTTTATGCCCCAAAACAAAACTGAATGAGATAGTATAACAATATAAAATGTTGCTATTAGATCTAAAGGTAACATACAATGCTTGTTAAAAGGGACACTAAACCCAAATTTTTTCTTTCAGGATTTAGAAAGAGCAGGCAATTTTAAACAACATTCCGATTTACTTCTATTGTCTAATTTGGTTCATTCTCTTGATATATCATAAATAAAGCATATCTAAATAGGTTCAGTAGCTCCTGATTGGTTGCTGCACATAGGTGCTGCGTGGGATTGGCTCACCTATGTGTATTGCTATTTCTTCAACAATGCATATCTAAAGAATTAAGCAAATTTGATAATAGAAGTAAATTGGAATGTTGTTAAAAATTGTATTCTCTACCTGAATCATGAAAGAAAACTTTTGGGTTTCATGTCCCTTTAAGTAACATTCTGGACTAGCTAATACAGGGACACTGAACAGCTTCATCATTTCAAGAATCTGCTGGGGAGCTGCATATATCAGCCTCCTTATTTTAAGACGAGTTGTGAATCAGCAGGTTTGCTTGATTTTGAATAGAGATCTGTAAATATGTTATTTGTGTCTGTCTAGATTCTTGCCTTCTGCTTCTGCTCACTAGTGTGGCTGTTAAATGTATTTTTCTCTATAAGTGAGACTACTTGATCTATTACTGCCTTGTGTCTATGAGATTACTAGCTGTAAGTTTGTGTCTGTGCAAATAAAATGGAAATTTATGAGATAAGAGAAAAGAGCTTGCACGCACTTCTGGTTTTATACACGTACAAATGTTTGCAGCAGATTAGCTAATTTGTTAAATGTTTGACGCAGCCTCACAAACTGATAAATGGTGAGATAAAAACTGCAGCTCTTGGGGGGGCGTGTCCTAACAGCGAACCTGAATGGTCGCACTCTCCATGAGCTCCAGTGGATTGACTAATAATCCGCCGATTATTGTCTATATTTTACAGCTGAAGTACAACTCTGACCATAACAATATTATATTGCCCTAAATTGAGCATACCACTGTCTTTCGGCTGTGTTTGTGAAACCAGAGCCCAGGATTGGATTATAGGCCTGAAGCGGCGGCTTGAAACAGACAGCGTTCCCCCCTCGGTACGCCGAGGTAATTGACCACAACGGACAAAATATCCCTAAATAATACAGGATACCACGCAAGACCTAGCATCAACTCGCATCTAAGATTCTACTTGCTATAGATACATGTCTGATGGCAACTATGGATGCCATGATGCGCACTTCCAGAAAATTGAGATCCTACTACAGAGGCTGTTGGATAAAGCACCATCGGAAAATATGATACAGCTCCTCTACCAGAAACAAGCATCTATACCACCAACTATTGAGTCTCCGGAAACCAAGCGACAGACATGCAACGCACTAGATGTGATAAGTCGGAAGGATGGCGTTGATGGACAACTGGACCTCTTGAACATTCAACATGACACAGAGAATGCACCAACTATGCCGGTGAGTGAACCGCGGCCAGCTGACTATCCTGTAAGTAACCGACTGCATAGAAGGCCTAGCTGTATGGACACCATTTTTCCCTTACCGTGTGGCCCGCGGCGTGGCACAGAGCATCCGGAGGAGTCATGCGGCCTTCACACGGCATCATCCAAGCTGGCATCGGCATTGGGTAAAGCAGCCATGACAAAGGTAAAGGGGACTCCTGACATAAGACCTCAGACAAAAGGCCAGATATTGATGGTCATGGGATCGAGGGAGTTTGTGGGGTGCTCCTGGGAGACTGTGGCCACTAAATTGAAATACCCCGGGCCTGTTTTTGAGAGTTGTAAGTGATCTGAAGATATATCCAAATCGATTGATAACCTGCAATTGATGAATGCCCCGGATTGGGCACTCCTTGAGGAAGGCTTAAGATACTATCTCCCCCCGGACTAATTATGGGACTTTTTCTAACTCCCATCTAGATATTGAATTTGGGGGATATTATCGCAAAAAATGACTTGAAACATACTACCAATACTTTGTCTTATAACAGCAGGACATTAACGGTATTCAGAATAATTAGTTTATGTTTTTTCACAGTTTAGTATTAGAATGTTATCTTCTATTGTGTTTGAATATATTTAAAGAGTTCATCAATTACTATCTGGGGACTACACAGCTTGCAACACTTAATACTACCATCCATACTAAAATGGCTGCGCGGTGCTATGACATACCATAGTGGGACATTTAAGCTTATTTGGCATAATTCATGTAATGAGTATGTATTACTTCTCATAGCTTGACATTTAAATGGTAAATAGTATTATCTTATGTTTTTATCAATTAGGGGGAAATATTGGTATGCTATAGCTCTAACCATTATTTAAAAGCCTTAGACCTGGTAACACTATGTATCGTCAACCAGACCAGAATGATTATACAATAGCATGGTTACTATCATGGCTATTGCCACTTTTATAACACTCTCAAATGCAGGACTAAAAGAATGCAATCACTGTATCCTGTGGCTAGTGGCCAGAGCTGCAGGACGTGAGCACAACACATATTAGCTGAAGTCTTTGCAAACAGAGGATCATAATATGGCACTGCCCCTGTTTACAATTGTTCTAGCATTAGTGTCCAGGCCACTTGT
>NC_069500.1:382515505-382530505 GCF_027579735.1 Bombina bombina
CAGATGTCAAGACAAGAGAATAGTCTGCATGTTGCAGTGTTCGTGTGGCCTGCAATATGTGGGCCAGACATCAAGAGCCCTTAAAGACAGGATACGTGAACATCTGCTGTTAATCGAGAAATCTAATATGGAGACAGCACTGTATAAATACTTTTCTATAAAGCATAAAGGGAATATTAAAGACCTAACCTTTATGGGTATACAGAAGGTCAGGAAGGACAGGAGAGGCGGCAATTACGAGAAAAAACTATCGTCTGCTGAATCCAAATGGATCTTTAATCTCGACTGCTTGTTTCCCAAAGGACTTAATAACAAAGATCTCTCTCACCTGTTTAACATGATCTAAATCCCTATGATCTAATCTAATATCACATACAATAGACAGTGCTATTGAACTATCCGCCTTGGCAAGTGTCTATTGAAACACATGGTTTCATTATATAGAATTGTGGCTTCCTCTATGAACCCCAAAAATCCTTAGTATGTCTCCATTTTTATTAGCTTCAGCTTAAGTTGTCTTTTGTTCTGTTCCCAATTCACTAACCGAGCATAGTAATACATGCTTCCTTTTTGTTCCTCTTTTTTTCCAACCTTTTAGCCTGATGAACCACCCCTTAATAGTTGACAAAATACACCGCACACCATCAGAATTTGTCCAACTAGTATTTTCTCAAGATGGTTTTATGCACCACTGAGGCTACAATTACTTAGAAATAGACAGGAGCGCTAAAAAGCTAAAGGTGTCTCTAAACGTGATTATAATAAAATAAAACCAGGTATATCCTGCAAATAAAGTGCTATCAAAAACAAAATCTAAATGAATTCAAAGTGCTATTCATTAATTGTGTATATACAGTAGAAAACGAAATACTTAATATTACAAGTTACAAAGGGTATCCCTTTAAACAGTACACTAGTGTTCTTAATATGTATGTATAAGATACTGAGGTTGAATGAAGAGACCAAATCTTACATTTAAAAGGGACTATGCCAATTTAATATACTTCATAAAGCATAAAAGAACGATATTAGACAATATTCTTAAAATGGTATAAATGCATAAAACTAACGGACGTCTCCGTTAAAAATAAAAATAAAACTCAGGTTGCCCCCACCTAAAAAAAATATATATAGAGGAAGATCCGTTATTGTGGGCCAATGGAGCTAATAACAGTTCAAGTTGGAAAGATATCAGGAGTAAATTCCACAGTTCATACTCTAAGTTAGCGATCAACCGCAGGCTTACCCCCACACTTTGTGTGTTCTGAAGTCTCTGTGTTCAAAGTTACCGCCGTAGCGGGGTGACGTCACCTTTATGGGCGCTGTCCTCGATCGGCCTCCTGATTGGTCCTTTGTCGGAGCGGCTTTAGAAGGTAACTGAAATTTCCGCTACCAAAGTATCTGCTCTTAAGTGTATAACAACACGCAAGATACCTTTGAAGGAGTGATGTGTGAAAAAATTAGCTCTGTCCAATCCTCAAACTGAGGAGCTCTGATTTTTCTCTGCGGAAAAGTTCCGTGTAGTAGTACCCTTGTCGGATTCTGTCGACCTTGCTTGCCAATAATGTCAGTCTCTGCCGGTCCAGCTGACAATTGCAGATTCTTTGTTATATCAAGGGTAACGAATTCCAACAGCAATGCACACTTGTGAGTGTGCATTGCTGTTGGAATTCGTTACCCTTGATATAACAAAGAATCTGCAATTGTCAGCTGGACCAGCAGAGACTGACATTATTGGCAAGCAAGGTCGACAGAATCCGACAAGGGTACTACTACACGGAACTTTTCCGCAGAGAAAAATCAGAGCTCCTCAGTTTGAGGATTGGACAGAGCTAATTTTTTCACACATCACTCCTTCAAAGGTATCTTGCGTGTTGTTATACACTTAAGAGCAGATACTTTGGCAGCGGAAATTTCAGTTACCTTCTAAAGCCGCTCCGACAAAGGACCAATCAGGAGGCCGATCGAGGACAGCGCCCATAAAGGTGACGTCACCCCGCTACGGCGGTAACTTTGAACACAGAGACTTCAGAACACACACAGTGTGGGGGTAAGCCTGCGGTTGATCGCTAACTTAGAGTATGAACTGTGGAATTTACTCCTGATATCTTTCCAACTTGAACTGTTATTAGCTCCATTGGCCCACAATAATGGATCTTCCTCTATATATATTTTTTTTAGGTGGTGGCAACCTGAGTTTTATTTTTATTTTTAACGGAGACGTCCGTTAGTTTTATGCATTTATACCATTTTAAGAATATTGTCTAATATCATTCTTTTATGCTTTATGAAGTATATTAAATTGGCATAGTCCCTTTTAAATGTAAGATTTGGTCTCTTCATTCAACCTCAGTATCTTATACATACATATTAAGAACACTAGTGTACTGTTTAAAGGGATACCCTTTGTAACTTGTAATATTAAGTATTTCGTTTTCTACTGTATATACACAATTAATGAATAGCACTTTGAATTCATTTAGATTTTGTTTTTTAAGGCACTTTATTTGCAGGATATACCTGGTTTTATTTTATTATAATCACGTTTAGAGACACCTTTAGCTTTTTAGCGCTCCTGTTTTCTGTTATTTTATAGTACTATTTTCTGGCCTATATTAGGGACCTTTAGGTCTTTTCAGGAGTTTGGTGTATCACCCTGCGCTCATATTTAACCTTTATTTTATATACTTAGAAATAGACCCAACTAATACTGAGGCTGTAATCACTTATAAACAGATCCAATTATTGATTCTAACATATGATTGAGGTCATACTATCCAAATTTTTAGCAAAGACTTCTGATAAATTTTACACTAATGCGGTCTTTATCTACTTACATTCAGTCTTAGTTTAGTATCCGATGTTGGGATACAAATGATGCAGGTCATATGTGGATGACAATCAGAAGTTGTCAGCCACAATGACTTAGTATCTGATTTAGTGTCTGATGATAGGACGCAAATGATACAAGTTATATGTAGACAATAACCACAAGTTATCAGTCATACTGTTTTAGTGACACACCTAATTAACTTTAAATCTTACTCACAAATTAGTATACATATAGAATCATAAGCTCTCTATAGGATGGTTATCCTACCTCCCCCCCATCTTTACACTATTGTCATCATCTGATAAGGTCCTCTATTACACTTTGTGTTCTATGATAGATCTTTTGCAGAATGTCTGGGCACTATCTGAACTAACATCACTATCAGAATGACGTCCTTCATCAATGTTATCTTTCTTTTATTATACACATTATGAAATAGTGGTGCTCTAATATAGTCTGAGGGTACAGTATTTTATTTAGAGTAGTCTTATCATATACTCAGAGCTCTAGTTCTATCCCCCTGTTCTACATTTCACTAGACTTTTTACAGACAGGTATGTCTACTACTTGACCCAAGTTTATCAACAATCCGTTCCTCTCCCCCTGTTCTCACAGGAGCTCACAGGAGCTCAGAAGGCATAAACCCCAGTGATCATCACTCCTTGTTAGACTGTTTATAATTTTCCGCAATATCAGTTACCCACGAGAGAGGTCCCTAACGAGTCAGGATTGAGTCATATTATTCAGGGCACGTACAGATAGTTTGTTTATAGTACATTATACTTCCTCGTATTATTGTGTATAGGGACTACTATCATACTTTTGATCTCCTGAATGAGATCGATTGTTAATTTTCTAGAGGTGATTTAGATACACTATTCCCCATATATAAAAATAGCATTACGCCAATCAAGCCGACATTATATAGAATCAGGACAGGTTCTAGTCACACCCCCCCTCTACCGACCAATAGCGGCGCCTGCAAACTGTCGTGACGTCACGACCAATAGGCTAGTCTGTATATCGGGATAAAACTCTGATTAAGGCATAAATGATCTGGCCAATGGAAATCAATATAATTATCAATAAAATTGAATTTGTGCTAAACCGCCGAAGCTGGCTACAAATTTATACCAAATATACTTATTACTTCTGAAATGTTATTACACTCACACCAGAACTGACATCATGACCCAGGAGGCAAGGGAAAATTGTGAATGATGGTTTTACTTATGCTTTTATCATTGTTTATTATGCTATACATCAGGTATCTCTATTTGACATAAAGGATACTAAGTTGATACACTATTATAACCAAATTTTATGTTTTTATTTGACCGTACAAACCGGAAGTACGATGGTACAGCACTTCCGGTCAATTAAACCCCATTACTATTTAAGTCTTGAGAAAGGCCTAGTAAGGGCCGAAACGCATAGACATCACTGGTGAGCCTTGGTTCATATATTCTTTTATTTGTTGAAACATGTTGCACTATATTTATTTATTTCCACAGGAGGATATCGTAATTTCGTCAAATATACCCTAGAGGTATATCTGTCTTTTCATCAACTACTTTTTAGACATTCAAAGCACCTGTTTATCACCCACTCCTCACGGATTTTCCACCAGGAAGGATCTGGTCTACTATTAGATACCTTCTATTTTCTTGCCCTTAACTGGGCATTTTCAGATTTTTCACAGATTTTCCACTGTTTTCACACTATTTTTTAATATTTTTATTGTTTTATCACTTTTCCATTTTTACTATTGATACATTTTTTTTTACAATTTTTTATAATTTTTATATTTCCACATCTCCTACTTGTTTACTTTTCTACTTTTTTATTTTTTTTCACTTTTTTAATATTTTCACATTTTTGGATTTATTGACCAGTTGGACATTATTTGGATTATCATCCACACTTCAACATCAACACTAATCTTATTGGGACAGAGTTATTTATTGGATTACACTTCATTTGAACTTTTTCTCATCAAGCTTCTCTTGTATAGGACTATCCAATGGAGAATATATGTCTTAAAGGGACACTCAATCAAAATTAAACTTTTATTATTCAGATATAGCATGCCAATTTAAACAACTTTCCAATTTACTTCCATTACCAAAATGTGCACAGTCTTTTTATATTTACACGTTTTGAGTCACCAGATCCTACTGAGCATGTGCAAGAATAAGTGTGTATGCATTTGTGAATGGCTGTTGGCTGTCACATGGTACGTGTATGCATTTGTTATTGGCTGATGGCTGTCACATGGTACAGGGGGAGTGGAAAAAGACATAACTTTTAAAATTGTCAGAAAAAAAATCTACACTCATTTGAAGTTCAGACTGCATTGTCTTGTTATCTTGCATTTGTTGATTATGCAAATCTACTGTGTTGACTGGTCCTTTAATGCCATTTATATGTTTATATGTTATATATACATATTTTTATAGAATATTTTATGGAGTATTTTTTAGAGTATTTTACTATTGATTGTATACTGTACCATAGTCTTGTGGTATTTCTGTGATTTTTATTGCTGTGTTTACATGGATCCAGGTGTTTGTTTGTTACCAGTAATTGTGATTAAATATATTTGTAATACAGTTTTTTTTACCGTTAATCCCTTGTGATATTACCTTTGCCTCCGTCCGGTCAATCGCCTCTTTTCCAAATAACCATTATGTGTTGCTACCGCAAACTTGCGGTAGCAATTTGCGCTCCAAAAATAAACCAGAGGTCAGACCTCTGGTTAATTAAAAAAGTGTCCCCCAATTGCCCCCAAAATAAAGAATATTATAAATTTGTATTAATAAAATACATGATAATTTTTTTATTTTTAAAAAATATAACCGCACAAATCAGTGTTAAGGGGTTAAAGTGTGCGGATGTGGGGTGTTACTTTTTGGCGGCAAAAACGTCCAGAAATGACATACTCGCGTCACAGATGACGCAACCTTGTGATGATTTTGCATCAACGAACGTAACTTCGTGCCCAAAAAAATCTTGCGCCAAGAATGACGCAATAAACGTTGGCATTTTGCGCCCTTGCAAGCCTAATTCTGCCCGCGAATTTAAAAGACAGTCAATTTGAAAAAGAGACTAAACCCCAGGTAAAAAATAATTTTTCCTAAAAAAAGCATTTCCCAGATATGAAACTGACAGTCTGCAAAAGGAAATATACTGAAAACCTGACTCATGGCAAATATAATTACAATACATATATTTAGAACTTTATATCAATACATAAAGTGCCAAACCATAGCTGAGAGTGTCTTAAGTAAACACATAGTGAAAACATACTTACCAAAAGACACCCATCCACATATAGCAGACAGCCAAACCAGTACTGAAAAGGTTATCAGTAGAGGTAATGGAATATGAGAGTATATCGTCGATCTGAAAAGGGAGGTAGGAGATGAATCTCTACGACCAATAACAGAGAACCTATGAAATAGATCCCCCGTGAGGAAAACCATTGCATTCAATAGGTGATACTCCCTTCACATCCCTCTGACATTCACTGTACTCTGAGAGGAAACGGGCTTCAAAATGCTGAGAAGCGCATATCAACGTAGAAATCTTAGCACAAACTTACTTCACCACCTCCATAGGAGGCAAAGTTTGTAAAACTGAATTGTGGGTGTGGTGAGGGGTGTATTTATAGGTATTTTGAGGTTTAGGAAACTTTGCCCCTCCTGGTAGTATTGTATATCCCATACGTCACTAGCTCATGGACTCTTGCCAATTACATGAAAGAAAGTTCCTTTACATTGAGGTATATGTGTATATGCGGACTGTGTTATTATTTAAAATATAAATGCATATGCTTATATACATGTATATTTACGTGTTAATGTGTATGTACACATATAAACAGAAAAATATATATGTACAGTGATGGAAAAAATTAAATTAAATCAATTTATAACTTTTTTTAAATGCATTTTTCTGGATTTTTTGTTGTTATTCTGTCTCTTACTGTTCAAATAAACCTACCATTAAAATTATAGACTGATTATTTCTTTGTCAGTGAGCAAACGTACCAAATCAGCAGGGGATCAAATATTTTTTTCCCTCACTGTATATATTCCTATATTTAACTTTGCTGCCCATCGCTGCACGACTTACCCCCTTTGCTGAGCTAGGGTTTCTTCTATGACTATCGGCATGAGAATGAGGCTCCCATTGGATCCTATGGAAGTGTGCTTTTATGAGTGCAAAGCTTCCATGCAATGCGAACACAAAGTGGCGTTCACATTGCGCTTCATTTCAAATACCAGCGCAAATTTGCATGTGCAGGTATTACGAGTGGAGCGCAAATATTGCGCTCGCTAAAGTGCAATTTTGCGCTCCACTCGTAATCTAGCCCAAAAATGTCTTTAATAGTCTCTTTCCCTAAAGGTTTTAAAATGCTCTCAAGTAAGATCATTTATTTACTGTTTTGCTCCCAATATGTTATTTGGTTACACAATTTTTCAAGTTTGAGAAGCGCTAACTGCTTGTCACTTATTTTTTCTTGATTTTCAGATGCTTCAGTGTAGGATTCTATTTAAGCCTCTCTTCAGTTATGTTTGCTTATAACTATATTAATGTATACAGTTAACTTGTCAGACTTGATGTCTTTTTCATATGTTTACATATATGCCAGTACATTTTTAGCCTTTAACTATTATAACAGCCCTTTCTATATAACAGAACCAGTGTTCTACCTTGTCATTTATTCTATTATCAGAGTACATTATGAGATGTGTCCTATATTTAAGAGAACTGTTGAGATACAACTTGAAATGTATTTCTAATTGGATGTAAAAGAGTGTCCTTCATTCATATATTAAAACTTGTCCTAAAGCCCGTGTACAGCGGTCCCACCCCTTGCTCTCTCTATATATCTCCTATCTTTTACTCTCTCTTTCTCCCCTCTCTTTTGCTCTCTCTCCCCCCCCTCTCTTTTGTTGTCTCTCTCCCTCTTTTGTTGTCTTTCTCCCTCTTTTGCTGTGTCTCTCCCTCTCTTTTGCTCGCTCTCCCCACTCTCTTTTGCTCTCTCTCTCCCCACTCCTCTCTTTTGCTGTCTCTCTCCCTCTTTTGCTGTCTCTCTCCCTCTCTTCTGCTCTCTCTCTCCCCCCCTCTCTTTTGCGCTCTCTCCCCCTCTCTTTTGCGCTCTCTCCCCCCTCTCTTTTGCGCTCTCTCTCTCCCTCTCTTTTGTGCTCTCTCCCTCTCTTTTGTGCTCTCTCCACCCTCTCTTTTGTGCTCTCTCCACCCTCTCTTTTGTGCTCTCTCCACCCTCTCTTTTGTGCACTCTCCCCCCCTCTCTTTTGTGCACTCTCCCCCCTCTCTTTTGTGCTCTCTCCCCCCTCTCTTTTGTGCTCTCTCCCCCTCTCTTTTGTGCTCTCTCCCCCCTCTCTTTTGTGCTCTCTCCCCCCTCTCTTTTGTGCTCTCTCCCCCCTCTCTTTTGTGCTATTTCCCCCCTCTCCTTTGCTCACTCTCCCCCCTCTCTTTATCCCCCTCTGCTTTTTAGAGCTCTCTGTCTTATGATTCACTCACTGTCACTGACTGTGCACAGCCACACACCCGGCACCTGACCCCGCCTAGCCCCGCCCACGTCATGCTCGGCCCCGCCCGACCCCGCCCATGTCACGGCCGATCACGCCCGGTCACGCCCACGCCACACCTGGGCCCCGTCCACACCACGCCGGCCGGTCACGCCCACTCCACCACACGCGACGCCGGGGGAAGACAGTTAGAAGGCCAGGTGTGTTTGTCCTCGTGCGCAGTCTCTACTGCGCATGACGGCTTCAGACAAACACACTTGGCCTTTTATAATATAGGATGTATTAGAATGAATATGTTATGAAGTCCAAAAGTGGCCTCTTCATACTGTTTATCCCTCTTAATAGCTGTTGTGTAATATGTGTTGGCCTCATCCTGCTATGGGAGAGTAGCTTTATTGTGAGGTATATGATGTTGAGTTAATACCTTTTTGGTTTTGTAACATACCTCATATTTGTTTCATTTAAGGTCATAAAAAATGGAGGTTTGATTATTATGCACAACTATAATCATAGCTATAGATATACTTTTAGCACATTTTTGTAAATAGGATTGTCAACTAAGGAACAACTCCCTATATGCTACATTCCTATAATTTTATTTGTTTCTTTAAAATTTAATAAAAAAGCTAAAAAAGAAAAAATCTTGCAAAGATAATGAATATTAGAGATGCATGTCTCATCACAGACGAGCTTTAATGAATGCAGGCCAGGTTGTGTGATTTGTATGTAAATGTATATGGCTTCATTATTTTGGTGATACATTTGTCCATAGACTAACACATGTTTACCCAGGATACATTTATCCACATATTTACCCAGTATACATTTATCCAGCGTGTTTACCCAGCTTGTTCCTTATGCAGATGCTTTAAGGTTTGCAGTTTGTGCTGAATTATCCGATGACCTAAATACTAGCCATCAAAATCTGTCTCATAGATAAACTCAGAAAGGCTTTGTGCATTTATAGAAGCCAAGCACATTCTGCACTGTTTACAAATATGGCTATTTTTCAAGTTTTCTCTGAGAAATAGGAAGCACAAATAAATTACAACATATTTAAACTGATGGTTAAAACTAATTACTGACTGCTTAGTGGTTTCAAACACAATAAAAAAAATGCTTGCCTACTGCTTACCCTCCAACCATTAAAATGCACTGGCATATGATATATTTACTTAATCAAAAATAGTGAAAATGATCCGGATTCGCCAACATGATTTATGCATTTTACATAATGCAAAAAAGCTTGGCTGCAGACTATATCTTGTAATACCAAAGCACAATTCACACAGCTGATTATAAATATTGAATGAACCTAGGCAGGTTCAGTGACAGAGAGATTTGTCATCCTAGCTGTAATATATAATCCATAGAGGAAATTGTCAGATGACAAGTGTAAGGAAGTTATATTGCCTAAATAAGCTAGCACAGTCAACAACTGAATGTTAATCCTATCTGTAAAATATATACATATGAACACATTATCTTTGTTTTTGTCTATTTCTATCTTTACATGTTGTATGTATGTATGTATATGTATGTATATGTATGTATGTATATGTATGCGTATGTATGTATGTGTATGTATGTATATGTATGTATGTATATGTATGTATGTATATGTATGTATGTATATGTATGCGTATGTATGTATGTACAGTATGTACAGTATGTGTATGTATGTATGTATGTATGCATGTATGTATGTGTATGCATGTTTGTGAATGTATGTATTGATGTATGTATGTGTATGTATGTATGCATGTATGTATGTATGCATATATGCATGTGTATGTTTATGTATGTATGTATGTGTATGTATGTACTGTATGTGTATGTATGTATTTATATGTGTGTATGCATGTATATGTATGTATGTATTTATATGTATATATATATATATATATATATATATAATACAAGACACAAGTAGGATTATATACAAATTAAATGTTATTAGCCCTATTATCATATACAAACATCAGTCACTTTGAAAGAATTAATGCTGCTAAATAATACAGTTATTAATATTAGTCTGTTTTTTTTAATAAAAGTTCATATAAAAGGCTATATAATAATTGGCGTGCTATTGTTAACATGTTCCGCGATGAGCAACATCACGGCCGTGCAACTTGCGTGCGTATTACAAGTTGATAGTAAATGGTAGCGCTTGAAAGCAAACAAAATGTGTGCTTGTCTGGGTTTTAGTTGACTGCAAATATATGTGTGGTATTATTACATACTTAGCCCCTGAGAAAAGTGTTTTGGGAGCCAAAATTTATGACAGAAGGGCAATGTTGCCAGTCAGTTTTGAACAAGGAGAGTTTTCTTTTAAATTGTTGGTTCACATTTGCATTAACCCAACACTTATGTTACAGTTTAAAGCATAATAGTAAGTGCTCATTGTAGCCACACTCCTCAAGTGATAAAATAGAAAGTAGTTTGAAATGAGCCCTTTATAAGATTAAGTTCACTCTTCATAGAACCTTGTAGGCTCTAGTGGGGAAAATAGTGCAGTGAGTAATTGCACTTCTCCATATTAATATTACCCACTGTTCTAGTTACAATATAACAAGCTCTAGTCGTATTACTGTGTTCAATATGACTGAACCATTAATCTGTTTAAAAATGTGTGTGATGGGGAAAAAATGTACAATGGTGTCTACTTTTTAGTTTAATCTATATTCATTACAGAGGAGACACATTGCCCTTATTCTATAATACAAATATAATTATATATTAAAATGTTTATATGTTGCTTGATAAATCTACTGTACTTTATATTATAAACATTGTAATTGTAATAATAGAAAACGTGTTCCGTTGGCTTAGCTAGATTTAGACTAATATTTATTCTAGCACATGTAGATGGGTAATAGGAAAAACACAGACAATAAATTATTACTGAAAGCAAAACAAATAACATTTGAATCTGTAATAAAACATCAGAAAGCAGCTGTTCACTGTTGGGAATATCAGTTCTCTGCAAATAGATGGTTTGTCATGGAAGTCTTCAAAGGGGAAGCTATGCCCATAGACAGGGATAGGCACAGACAAAGGCTGTGGCGGACATTTTCCAAAGTACAGACCTTAGTGAAGGACACCAAGGTACATTTGAAATTAAAAACATAATTTTATAGTGCTGGGTGTTATTATACTGATGAAGATACCATTGACCCTATAACCAGCCCTTGTCTGGCTATACCCATGAACCAGTGTCACTACTGTATCATTATATAGTGCTGGGTGTTATTATATTGATGCAGATACCACTGATCCTATAACCAGCCCTCCTCTGGCTATACCCATGAGCCAGTGTCATTACTGTATCATTATATAGTGCTGGGTGTTATTATATTGATGCAGATACCACTGATCCTATAACCAGCCCTCCTCTGGGTATACCCATGAGCCAGTGTCATTACTGTATCATTATATAGTACTGGGTGTTATTATACTGATGCAGATACCACTGATCCTATAACCAGCCCTCCTCTGGCTATACCCATGTGCCAGTGTCACTAATGTGTCATTATATAGTGCTGGGTGTTATTATACTGATGCAGATACCACTGATCCTATAACCAGCCATCCTCTGGCCAGTGGCGTCACTAGGGTTGGTGTCACCCGGTGCGGTAAGTTATGGTGTCACCCCCCCCCCCCCCGGAAAGCAGACACACACAAAAACACAGGCACACACACATACAAACACTCAGACACACTTAAAAACATACGCAGATGCACACACAAACACTCGGAAACACACTCAGACACACACACAAAAACTCAGACACACACTTACAAAATATGTAAACTGCACTGCATTAATTATGAAGCTCATGCCTAGAGCTGCTCCCTGGCTCAGCAGAACATCAAATGAAAAATAAACAGAGCACTCTAAAAATAAATCACTAAGGAAAAGGTTTAGGCGCAAACTATGAAAATTCTGCTCTCTGACTCTGTTCCAAGTCTGTCAGTGCACAGCCCCGGGCTGCGTGCCTACCGCTTCTTATGGCCAATCACCTCTGCACTCTGCCCACCCCCAGACCCCCACCCGCCCTCCTACCTGTTCAGTGTGCACTTAGTGTACCGTAACCGTAATGGTCTGGTGGGCATCATACGTGGCTCCTTCACTTTAAAGACAGTGTCAAACAGTCATGCGGTCAGGTGCCAGGCATCCCCTCATGATTTGCCAGTTTCCGTTTAGAGAGACAGCACAGCAGTGAGTGACTCCACTGCTCCACATGTCACTGAGCAGTGAGCACAGATAGGCAGGCAGGTTTAGGCTAGCAGCGCAGCTTTGCAAGCCCCACGGCATGCCCACAACATTCATAGCGAAATTGGGCAGGGGAGAAGCAAAGTACAAACAAGCAAAAGCAGCCGGGAAAACTATTTGTTGAAATTGCAGCACTGGCTCAAGGGGCAAACAATTGTGTGTCTACAACTTCCCCAGTCCCACCAATGCTCCCAAATGCCAGCCCCTCTAATAAAAAAAAAAATCTATGCATCTCAACATTGTATTTCTTTGAATTTCAATAAAATTTAAAAAAAAAAAAAAAAAAAAAAAAAAATTTTTTTTTTTTTTTTTTTTGGTGTCACCCCCTGGAGGGTGTCACCCGGGTGCGGCCCGCCCCCCCCGCCCCCCCCCTAGTGACGCCACTGCCTCTGGCTATACCCATGAGTCAGTGTCACTACTGTATCATTATATAGTGCTGGGAGTTATTATACTGATTCAGATACCACTGATCCTATAACCAACTCTCCTCTGGCTACCCATGAGCCAGTGTCACTACTGTGTCATTATATAGTGCTGGGTGTTATTATACTGATGCAGATACCACAGATCCTATAACCAGCCCTCATCTGGCTATACCCATGAGCCAGTGTCACTACTGTATCATTATATAGTGCTGGGTGTTTATTATACTGATGCAGATACCAGGGCCGTTTTAATATTGACTGGACCCCGGGCAAACATTTTCTTGGGCCCCCCCTCCCATGCAATTTCGCTCTCCACCCCAACATCCCAAAAAACAACTAAATCAATTTTTTTTATTTTTTTTTAAATTATTAGCCCAGCAGTGGATCATCCACTGCTGGGCTAATCATTAAAAAAAAAATTGCAATATGTGAAACTGGACCTAAGCAGTACTAATAAGTAAATAAATATATAAATTCCTCCACTTTGGATTCATTTAATATGCTTTTGAATGTGATTCTGGTGTGAGGTTAGCTGGTTAAAGAGATTTAGAGCAGCCAACAGGAGCAAAGCAAGGTAAAGACTGAGGCGGAAGCATAGAGGTGCAGACAGATATAAGTTTACTGACTGGAACAGTAGATCTACTATGGGAAGCTGTAAAATCTGAAACAGAG
Organism: Bombina bombina; assembly: GCF_027579735.1. NCBI lineage: Eukaryota > Metazoa > Chordata > Amphibia > Anura > Bombinatoridae > Bombina > Bombina bombina. Next base: position 382,529,270 of record NC_069500.1, read on the forward strand.
AGAAATAAAAACTATAAAAATAAACCTTACCTTAATGTGTGAAGTATCAGCATGACACTATACATCAGCCACAGCAGCACATGTCACTACTTTGCTAGGAACAAGTTCTCTCTCATCCTGCACTAGACAATGCTGCATGGGGGAGGGGCATGTGTACACTCACTTATTCTTCCCACTGACACCTTTCTACAAAGCACTGTTTTCCTAACAAACTTCAGTTAGTTGACCTTAGAGCCACAGCAGAAAGAGCAGGGATAAGGGGACCAGCAGACTGCATGTTGTCTGCCCAAGGCTGCATGGATACAGACGAGTCACACAGCCTCAAGACTGAAGAGAGCAGTGTGTGCAGCTGCACAGATGCTCAAATCCTCACGTGCCTGACACTCCAGCTTTCGGCTGCATGCGCCTATAGTCAGCCCTACCCAGAAACAATCCCCACCACCAGAGCAGTTACCTGGTAACAGTGGTAACCCTAGTAGGACCTTTTCTGATGCAGTGGGATTGACTGGATGCCTAGTTAGGGCTTAGCATCCAGTGCTGCACAGTGCACATCTAAAACAGCACATGGCACTAGCTTGGAATGTCACATGACATTGGCACGGTCTGGCACCTTTTCTCACAAATAAATATAAGCAGAGAACGTTTGACTGTGACAATATTAGGACTGACTGTGTGTGTCCCCCATGTTACATGACATCAGCAGTCTGGCATGAACTTAAAAAAAAAATTTTTTTTTTTTTTAGGACTATAGGGCCCCTCAACAAAGACTGGGCCCAGGGCAGCTGCCCCTTTTGCCCTGTGTTAAAGACGGTCCTGGCAGATACCACTGATCCTATAACCAGCCCTCCTCTGGCTATACCCATATGCCAGTGTCACTACTGTGTCATTATATAGTGCTGGGTGTTATTATACTGATGCAGATACCACTGATTCTATAACCAGCCCTCCACTGGCTATACCCATGTGCCAGTGTCACTAATGTGTCATTATATAGTGCTGGGTGTTATTATACTGATGCAGATACCACTGATTCTATAACCAGCCCTCCTCTGGCTATACCCATGTGCCAGTGTCACTAATGTGTCATTATATAGTGCTGGGTGTTATTATACACATGCAGATACCACTGACCCTATAACCAGCCCTTGTCTGGCTATACCCATATGCCAGTGTCACTACTGTGTCTTTGTATAGAGCTGGGTGTTATTATACACATGCAGATACACATCCAGTATT